>NW_027520368.1:0-103257 GCF_051991245.1 Festucalex cinctus
AAAACGCATTTAATAGCAATAAAAAGGTGATTATGGATGTCAAATTAAACCTAAACCAAACGTTGTGCACTCAAAATCTTTTGCTGTATTTAGTTTATTTTGGCATCCGGATTGAATGATTCTAGCATGAAATTGCCTTGGGCACCCTTTTAATTTTTAAGATTTTGACACAGATCAGCTCAAATTGTACACAATTGCTGATTTTGGGCTGTCAAATTCTAAACCCCCAAAACGTTGTGCATCTTCAAACTTTTGCTGTATTTAGTTTATTTGGCCATCCGGATGATGATTCCTACGCAGTGAAATTGCTTGGGCACCTGTTAATTTTTTAGATTTGTGCATACATTCAGCTCAAATGTACAATCATTGCGCTAAAAAAAAACGCATTTAAAGCAATAAAAAGGTGATTATGGCTGTCAAACCTAAACCAAACGTTGTGCACCTACAAATCTTTTGCTGTATTTAGTTTATTTTGGCATCCGGATGATGATTCTAGCATGAAATTGGCTTGGGCACCTGTTAATTTTTAAGAATTTTGACACATTCAGCTCAAATGTAACACATTGCTGATTATGGCTGTCAAAATCTAAACCAAACGCTGTGCACTCAAATCTTTTGCTGTATTTAGTTTATTTTGGCATCCGGATGATGATTCTAGCATGAAATTGCTTGGGCACCTGTTAATTTTTAAGATTTTGACACATTCAGCTCAAATGTACAATCATGCGCTAAAAACGCATTTAAAGCAATAAAAAGGTGATTATGGCTGTCAAACCTAAACCAAACGTTGTGCACTCAAATCTTTTGCTGTATTTAGTTTATTTTGGCATCCGGATGATGATTCTAGCATGAAATTGCTTGGGCACCTGTTAATTTTTAAGATTTTGACACATTCAGCTCAAATGTACACAATTGAAGTGATTATGGCTGTCAAATCTAAACCAAACGTTGTGCACTCAAATCTTTTGCTGTATTTAGTTTATTTTGGCATCCGGATGATGATTCTAGCATGAAATTGCTTGGGCACCTGTTAATTTTTAAGATTTTGACACATTCAGCTCAAATGTACAAAATTGACTGATTATGGCTGTCAAATCTAAACCAAACGTTGTGCACTCAAATCTTTTGCTGTATTTAGTTTATTTTGGCATCCGGATGATGATTCTAGCATGAAATTGCTTGGGCACCTGTTAATTTTTAAGATTTTGACACATTCAGCTCAAATGTACAATCATGCGCTAAAACGCATTAAGCAATAAAAGGTGATTATGGCTGTCAAATCTAAACCAAACGATGTGCACTCAAATCTTTTGCTGTATTTAGTTTATTTTGGCATCCGGATGATGATTCTAGCATGAAATTGCTTGGGCACCTGTTAATTTTTAAGATTTTGACACATTCAGCTCAAATGTACAATCATGCGCTAAAAACGCATTTAAAGCAATAAAAAGGTGATTATGGCTGTCAAACCTAAACCAAACGTTGTGCACTCAAATCTTTTGCTGTATTTAGTTTATTTTGGCATCCGGATGATGATTCTAGCATGAAATTGCTTGGGCACCTGTTAATTTTTAAGATTTTGACACATTCAGCTCAAATGTACACAATTGCTTGATTATGGCTGTCAAATCTAAACCAAAACGTTGTGCACTCAAATCTTTTGCTGTATTTAGTTTATTTTGGCATCCGGATGATGATTCTAGCATGAAATTGCTTGGGCACCTGTTAATTTTTAAGATTTTGACACATTCAGCTCAAATGTACAATCATGCGCTAAAAAAACGCATTTAAAGCAATAAAAAGGTGATTATGGCTGTCAAACCTAAACCAAACGTTGTGCACTCAAATCTTTTGCTGTATTTAGTTTATTTTGGCATCCGGATGATGATTCTAGCATGAAATTGCTTGGGCACCTGTTAATTTTTAAGATTTTGACACATTCAGCTCAAATGTACACAATTGCTGATTATGGCTGTCAAATCTAAACCAAACGTTGTGCACTCAAATCTTTTGCTGTATTTAGTTTATTTTGGCATCCGGATGATGATTCTAGCATGAAATTGCTTGGGCACCTGTTAATTTTTAAGATTTTGACACATTCAGCTCAAATGTACAATCATGCGCTAAAAACGCATTTAAAGCAATAAAAAGGTGATTATGGCTGTCAAACCTAAACCAAACGTTGTGCACTCAAATCTTTTGCTGTATTTAGTTTATTTTGGCATCCGGATGATGATTCTAGCATGAAATTGCTTGGGCACCTGTTAATTTTTAAGATTTTGACACATTCAGCTCAAATGTACACAATTGCTGATTATGGCTGTCAAATCTAAACCAAACGTTGTGCACGTTCAAATCTTTTGCTGTATTTAGTTTATTTTGGCATCCGGATGATGATTCTAGCATGAAATTGCTTGGGCACCTGTTAATTTTTAAGATTTTGACACATTCAGCTCAAATGTACACAATTGCTGATTATGGCTGTCAAATCTAAACCAAACGTTGTGCACTCAAATCTTTTGCTGTATTTAGTTTATTTTGGCATCCGGATGATGATTCTAGCATGAAATTGCTTGGGCACCTGTTAATTTTTAAGATTTTGACACATTCAGCTCAAATGTACAATCATGCGCTAAAAACGCATTTAAAGCAATAAAAAGGTGATTATGGCTGTCAAAACCTAAACCAAACGTTGTGCACTCAAATCTTTTGCTGTATTTAGTTTATTTTGGCATCCGGATGATGATTCTAGCATGAAATTGCTTGGGCACCTGTTAATTTTTAAGATTTTGACACATTCAGCTCAAATGTACACAATTGCTGATTATGGCTGTCAAATCTAAACCAAACGTTGTGCACTCAAATCTTTTGCTGTATTTAGTTTATTTTGGCATCCGGATGATGATTCTAGCATGAAATTGCTTGGGCACCTGTTAATTTTTAAGATTTTGACACATTCAGCTCAAATGTACAATCATGCGCTAAAAACGCATTTAAAGCAATAAAAAGGTGATTATGGCTGTCAAACCTAAACCAAACGTTGTGCACTCAAATCTTTTGCTGTATTTAGTTTATTTTTGGCATCCGGATATTGATTCTAGCATGAAATTGCTTGGGCACCTGTTAATTTTTAAGATTTTGACACATTCAGCTCAAATGTACACAATTGCTGATTATGGCTGTCAAATCTAAACCAAACGCTGTGCACTTCAAATCTTTTGCTGTATTTAGTTTATTTTGGCATCCGGATGATGATTCTAGCATGAAATTGCTTGGGCACCTGTTAATTTTTAAGATTTTGACACATTCAGCTCAAATGTACAATCATGCGCTAAAAACGCATTTAAAGCAATAAAAAGGTGATTATGGCTGTCAAACCTAAACCAAACGTTGTGCACTCAAATCTTTTGCTGTATTTAGTTTATTTTGGCATCCGGATGATGATTCTAGCATGAAATGCTTGGGCACCTGTTAATTTTTAAGATTTTGACACATTCAGCTCAAATGTACACAATTGCTGATTATGGCTGTCAAATCTAAACCAAACGTTGTGCACTCAAATCTTTTGCTGTATTTAGTTTATTTTGGCATCCGGATGATGATTCTAGCATGAAATTGCTTGGGCACCTGTTAATTTTTAAGATTTTGACACATTCAGCTCAAATGTACAATCATGCGCTAAAAAACGCATTTAAAGCAATAAAAAGGTGATTATGGCTGTCAAACCTAAACCAAACGTTGTGCACTCAAATCTTTTGCTGTATTTAGTTTATTTTGGCATCCGGATGATGATTCTAGCATGAAATTGCTTGGGCACCTGTTAATTTTTAAGATTTTGACACATTCAGCTCAAATGTACACAATTGCTGATTATGGCTGTCAAATCTAAACCAAACGTTGTGCACTCAAATCTTTTGCTGTATTTAGTTTATTTTGGCATCCGGATGATGATTCTAGCATGAAATTGCTTGGGCACCTGTTAATTTTTAAGATTTTGACACATTCAGCTCAAATGTACAATCATGCGCTAAAAACGCATTTAAAGCAATAAAAAGGTGATTATGGCTGTCAAACCTAAACCAAACGTTGTGCACTCAAATCTTTTGCTGTATTTAGTTTATTTTGGCATCCGGATGATGATTCTAGCATGAAATTGCTTGGGCACCTGTTAATTTTTAAGATTTTGACACATTCAGCTCAAATGTACACAATTGCTGATTATGGCTGTCAAATCTAAACCAAACGTTGTGCACTCAAATCTTTTGCTGTATTTAGTTTATTTTGGCATCCGGATGATGATTCTAGCATGAAATTGCTTGGGCACCTGTTAATTTTTAAGATTTTGACACATTCAGCTCAAATGTACAATCATGCGCTAAAAACGCATTTAAAGCAATAAAAAGGTGATTATGGCTGTCAAACCTAAACCAAACGTTGTGCACTCAAATCTTTTGCTGTATTTAGTTTATTTTGGCTTCCGGATGATGATTCTAGCATGAAATTGCTTGGGCACCTGTTAATTTTTAAGATTTTGACACATTCAGCTCAAATGTACACAATTGCTGATTATGGCTGTCAAATCTAAACCAAACGCTGTGCACTCAAATCTTTTGCTGTATTTAGTTTATTTTGGCATCCGGATGATGATTCTAGCATGAAATTGCTTGGGCACCTGTTAATTTTTAAGATTTTGACACATTCAGCTCAAATGTACACAATTGCTGATTATGGCTGTCAAATCTAAACCAAACGTTGTGCACTCAAATCTTTTGCTGTATTTAGTTTATTTTGGCATCCGGATGATGATTCTAGCATGAAATTGCTTGGGCACCTGTTAATTTTTAAGATTTTGACACATTCAGCTCAAATGTACAATCATGCGCTAAAAACGCATTTAAAGCAATAAAAAGGTGATTATGGCTGTCAAACCTAAACCAAACGTTGTGCACTCAAATCTTTTGCTGTATTTAGTTTATTTTGGCATCCGGATGATGATTCTAGCATGAAATTGCTTGGGCACCTGTTAATTTTTAAGATTTTGACACATTCAGCTCAAATGTACACAATTGCTGATTATGGCTGTCAAATCTAAACCAAACGTTGTGCACTCAAATCTTTTGCTGTATTTAGTTTATTTTGGCATCCGGATGATGATTCTAGCATGAAATTGCTTGGGCACCTGTTAATTTTTAAGATTTTGACACATTCAGCTCAAATGTACAATCATGCGCTAAAAACGCATTTAAAGCAATAAAAAGGTGATTATGGCTGTCAAACCTAAACCAAACGTTGTGCACTCAAATCTTTTGCTGTATTTAGTTTATTTTGGCATCCGGATATTGATTCTAGCATGAAATTGCTTGGGCACCTGTTAATTTTTAAGATTTTGACACATTCAGCTCAAATGTACACAATTGCTGATTATGGCTGTCAAATCTAAACCAAACGCTGTGCACTCAAATCTTTTGCTGTATTTAGTTTATTTTGGCATCCGGATGATGATTCTAGCATGAAATTGCTTGGGCACCTGTTAATTTTTAAGATTTTGACACATTCAGCTCAAATGTACAATCATGCGCTAAAAACGCATTTAAAGCAATAAAAAGGTGATTATGGCTGTCAAACCTAAACCAAACGTTGTGCACTCAAATCTTTTGCTGTATTTAGTTTATTTTGGCATCCGGATGATGATTCTAGCATGAAATTGCTTGGGCACCTGTTAATTTTTAAGATTTTGACACATTCAGCTCAAATGTACACAATTGTTGATTATGGCTGTCAAATCTAAACCAAACGTTGTGCACTCAAATCTTTTGCTGTATTTAGTTTATTTTGGCATCCGGATGATGATTCTAGCATGAAATTGCTTGGGCACCTGTTAATTTTTAAGATTTTGACACATTCAGCTCAAATGTAAATTGCTGATTATGGCTGTCAAATCTAAACCAAACGTTGTGCACTCAAATCTTTTGCTGTATTTAGTTTATTTTGGCATCCGGATGATGATTGTAGCATGAAATTGCTTGGGCACCTGTTAATTTTTAAGATTTTGACACATTCAGCTCAAATGTACAATCATGCGCTAAAAACGCATTTAAAGCAATAAAAAGGTGATTATGGCTGTCAAACCTAAACCAAACGTTGTGCACTCAAATCTTTTGCTGTATTTAGTTTATTTTGGCATCCGGATGATGATTCTAGCATGAAATTGCTTGGGCACCTGTTAATTTTTAAGATTTTGACACATTCAGCTCAAATGTACACAATTGCTGATTATGGCTGTCAAATCTAAACCAAACGTTGTGCACTCAAATCTTTTGCTGTATTTAGTTTATTTTGGCATCCGGATGATGATTCTAGCATGAAATTGCTTGGGCACCTGTTAATTTTTAAGATTTTGACACATTCAGCTCAAATGTACAATCATGCGCTAAAAACGCATTTAAAGCAATAAAAAGGTGATTATGGCTGTCAAACCTAAACCAAACGTTGTGCACTCAAATCTTTTGCTGTATTTAGTTTATTTTGGCATCCGGATGATGATTCTAGCATGAAATTGCTTGGGCACCTGTTAATTTTTAAGATTTTGACACATTCAGCTCAAATGTACAATCATGCGCTAAAAACGCATTTAAAGCAATAAAAAGGTGATTATGGCTGTCAAACCTAAACCAAACGTTGTGCACTCAAATCTTTTGCTGTATTTAGTTTATTTTGGCATCCGGATGATGATTCTAGCATGAAATTGCTTGGGCACCTGTTAATTTTTAAGATTTTGACACATTCAGCTCAAATGTACACAATTGCTGATTATGGCTGTCAAATCTAAACCAAACGTTGTGCACTCAAATCTTTTGCTGTATTTAGTTTATTTTGGCATCCGGATGATGATTCTAGCATGAAATTGCTTGGGCACCTGTTAATTTTTAAGATTTTGACACATTCAGCTCAAATGTACAATCATGCGCTAAAAACGCATTTAAAGCAATAAAAAGGTGATTATGGCTGTCAAACCTAAACCAAACGTTGTGCACTCAAATCTTTTGCTGTATTTAGTTTATTTTGGCATCCGGATGATGATTCTAGCATGAAATTGCTTGGGCACCTGTTAATTTTTAAGATTTTGACACATTCAGCTCAAATGTACACAATTGTTGATTATGGCTGTCAAATCTAAACCAAACGTTGTGCACTCAAATCTTTTGCTGTATTTAGTTTATTTTGGCATCCGGATGATGATTCTAGCATGAAATTGCTTGGGCACCTGTTAATTTTTAAGATTTTGACACATTCAGCTCAAATGTACACAATTGCTGATTATGGCTGTCAAATCTAAACCAAACGTTGTGCACTCAAATCTTTTGCTGTATTTAGTTTATTTTGGCATCCGGATGATGATTCTAGCATGAAATTGCTTGGGCACCTGTTAATTTTTAAGATTTTGACACATTCAGCTCAAATGTACAATCATGCGCTAAAAACGCATTTAAAGCAATAAAAAGGTGATTATGGCTGTCAAACCTAAACCAAACGTTGTGCACTCAAATCTTTTGCTGTATTTAGTTTATTTTGGCATCCGGATGATGATTCTAGCATGAAATTGCTTGGGCACCTGTTAATTTTTAAGATTTTGACACATTCAGCTCAAATGTACACAATTGCTGATTATGGCTGTCAAATCTAAACCAAACGTTGTGCACTCAAATCTTTTGCTGTATTTAGTTTATTTTGGCATCCGGATGATGATTCTAGCATGAAATTGCTTGGGCACCTGTTAATTTTTAAGATTTTGACACATTCAGCTCAAATGTACAATCATGCGCTAAAAACGCATTTAAAGCAATAAAAAGGTGATTATGGCTGTCAAACCTAAACCAAACGTTGTGCACTCAAATCTTTTGCTGTATTTAGTTTATTTTGGCATCCGGATATTGATTCTAGCATGAAATTGCTTGGGCACCTGTTAATTTTTAAGATTTTGACACATTCAGCTCAAATGTACACAATTGCTGATTATGGCTGTCAAATCTAAACCAAACGCTGTGCACTCAAATCTTTTGCTGTATTTAGTTTATTTTGGCATCCGGATGATGATTCTAGCATGAAATTGCTTGGGCACCTGTTAATTTTTAAGATTTTGACACATTCAGCTCAAATGTACAATCATGCGCTAAAAACGCATTTAAAGCAATAAAAAGGTGATTATGGCTGTCAAACCTAAACCAAACGTTGTGCACTCAAATCTTTTGCTGTATTTAGTTTATTTTGGCATCCGGATGATGATTCTAGCATGAAATTGCTTGGGCACCTGTTAATTTTTAAGATTTTGACACATTCAGCTCAAATGTACACAATTGCTGATTATGGCTGTCAAATCTAAACCAAACGTTGTGCACTCAAATCTTTTGCTGTATTTAGTTTATTTTGGCATCCGGATGATGATTCTAGCATGAAATTGCTTGGGCACCTGTTAATTTTTAAGATTTTGACACATTCAGCTCAAATGTACAATCATGCGCTAAAAACGCATTTAAAGCAATAAAAAGGTGATTATGGCTGTCAAACCTAAACCAAACGTTGTGCACTCAAATCTTTTGCTGTATTTAGTTTATTTTGGCATCCGGATGATGATTCTAGCATGAAATTGCTTGGGCACCTGTTAATTTTTAAGATTTTGACACATTCAGCTCAAATGTACAATCATGCGCTAAAAACGCATTTAAAGCAATAAAAAGGTGATTATGGCTGTCAAACCTAAACCAAACGTTGTGCACTCAAATCTTTTGCTGTATTTAGTTTATTTTGGCATCCGGATGATGATTCTAGCATGAAATTGCTTGGGCACCTGTTAATTTTTAAGATTTTGACACATTCAGCTCAAATGTACACAATTGTTGATTATGGCTGTCAAATCTAAACCAAACGTTGTGCACTCAAATCTTTTGCTGTATTTAGTTTATTTTGGCATCCGGATGATGATTCTAGCATGAAATTGCTTGGGCACCTGTTAATTTTTAAGATTTTGACACATTCAGCTCAAATGTACACAATTGCTGATTATGGCTGTCAAATCTAAACCAAACGTTGTGCACTCAAATCTTTTGCTGTATTTAGTTTATTTTGGCATCCGGATGATGATTCTAGCATGAAATTGCTTGGGCACCTGTTAATTTTTAAGATTTTGACACATTCAGCTCAAATGTACAATCATGCGCTAAAAACGCATTTAAAGCAATAAAAAGGTGATTATGGCTGTCAAACCTAAACCAAACGTTGTGCACTCAAATCTTTTGCTGTATTTAGTTTATTTTGGCATCCGGATGATGATTCTAGCATGAAATTGCTTGGGCACCTGTTAATTTTTAAGATTTTGACACATTCAGCTCAAATGTACACAATTGCTGATTATGGCTGTCAAATCTAAACCAAACGTTGTGCACTCAAATCTTTTGCTGTATTTAGTTTATTTTGGCATCCGGATGATGATTCTAGCATGAAATTGCTTGGGCACCTGTTAATTTTTAAGATTTTGACACATTCAGCTCAAATGTACAATCATGCGCTAAAAACGCATTTAAAGCAATAAAAAGGTGATTATGGCTGTCAAACCTAAACCAAACGTTGTGCACTCAAATCTTTTGCTGTATTTAGTTTATTTTGGCATCCGGATATTGATTCTAGCATGAAATTGCTTGGGCACCTGTTAATTTTTAAGATTTTGACACATTCAGCTCAAATGTACACAATTGCTGATTATGGCTGTCAAATCTAAACCAAACGCTGTGCACTCAAATCTTTTGCTGTATTTAGTTTATTTTGGCATCCGGATGATGATTCTAGCATGAAATTGCTTGGGCACCTGTTAATTTTTAAGATTTTGACACATTCAGCTCAAATGTACAATCATGCGCTAAAAACGCATTTAAAGCAATAAAAAGGTGATTATGGCTGTCAAACCTAAACCAAACGTTGTGCACTCAAATCTTTTGCTGTATTTAGTTTATTTTGGCATCCGGATGATGATTCTAGCATGAAATTGCTTTGGCACCTGTTAATTTTTAAGATTTTGACACATTCAGCTCAAATGTACACAATTGCTGATTATGGCTGTCAAATCTAAACCAAACGTTGTGCACTCAAATCTTTTGCTGTATTTAGTTTATTTTGGCATCCGGATGATGATTCTAGCATGAAATTGCTTGGGCACCTGTTAATTTTTAAGATTTTGACACATTCAGCTCAAATGTACAATCATGCGCTAAAAACGCATTTAAAGCAATAAAAAGGTGATTATGGCTGTCAAACCTAAACCAAACGTTGTGCACTCAAATCTTTTGCTGTATTTAGTTTATTTTGGCATCCGGATGATGATTCTAGCATGAAATTGCTTGGGCACCTGTTAATTTTTAAGATTTTGACACATTCAGCTCAAATGTACACAATTGTTGATTATGG
The DNA here is from genome assembly GCF_051991245.1 of Festucalex cinctus. Classification (NCBI taxonomy): domain Eukaryota; kingdom Metazoa; phylum Chordata; class Actinopteri; order Syngnathiformes; family Syngnathidae; genus Festucalex; species Festucalex cinctus. Next base: position 10,456 of record NW_027520368.1, read on the forward strand.
CTGTCAAATCTAAACCAAACGTTGTGCACTCAAATCTTTTGCTGTATTTAGTTTATTTTGGCATCCGGATGATGATTCTAGCATGAAATTGCTTGGGCACCTGTTAATTTTTAAGATTTTGACACATTCAGCTCAAATGTACACAATTGCTGATTATGGCTGTCAAATCTAAACCAAACGTTGTGCACTCAAATCTTTTGCTGTATTTAGTTTATTTTGGCATCCGGATGATGATTCTAGCATGAAATTGCTTGGGCACCTGTTAATTTTTAAGATTTTGACACATTCAGCTCAAATGTACAATCATGCGCTAAAAACGCATTTAAAGCAATAAAAAGGTGATTATGGCTGTCAAACCTAAACCAAACGTTGTGCACTCAAATCTTTTGCTGTATTTAGTTTATTTTGGCATCCGGATGATGATTCTAGCATGAAATTGCTTGGGCACCTGTTAATTTTTAAGATTTTGACACATTCAGCTCAAATGTACACAATTGTTGATTATGGCTGTCAAATCTAAACCAAACGTTGTGCACTCAAATCTTTTGCTGTATTTAGTTTATTTTGGCATCCGGATGATGATTCTAGCATGAAATTGCTTGGGCACCTGTTAATTTTTAAGATTTTGACACATTCAGCTCAAATGTACAATCATGCGCTAAAAACGCATTTAAAGCAATAAAAAGGTGATTATGGCTGTCAAACCTAAACCAAACGTTGTGCACTCAAATCTTTTGCTGTATTTAGTTTATTTTGGCATCCGGATGATGATTCTAGCATGAAATTGCTTGGGCACCTGTTAATTTTTAAGATTTTGACACATTCAGCTCAAATGTACACAATTGCTGATTATGGCTGTCAAATCTAAACCAAACGTTGTGCACTCAAATCTTTTGCTGTATTTAGTTTATTTTGGCATCCGGATGATGATTCTAGCATGAAATTGCTTGGGCACCTGTTAATTTTTAAGATTTTGACACATTCAGCTCAAATGTACAATCATGCGCTAAAAACGCATTTAAAGCAATAAAAAGGTGATTATGGCTGTCAAACCTAAACCAAACGTTGTGCACTCAAATCTTTTGCTGTATTTAGTTTATTTTGGCATCCGGATGATGATTCTAGCATGAAATTGCTTGGGCACCTGTTAATTTTTAAGATTTTGACACATTCAGCTCAAATGTACACAATTGCTGATTATGGCTGTCAAATCTAAACCAAACGTTGTGCACTCAAATCCTTTGCTGTATTTAGTTTATTTTGGCATCCGGATGATGATTCTAGCATGAAATTGCTTGGGCACCTGTTAATTTTTAAGATTTTGACACATTCAGCTCAAATGTACAATCATGCGCTAAAAACGCATTTAAAGCAATAAAAAGGTGATTATGGCTGTCAAACCTAAACCAAACGTTGTGCACTCAAATCTTTTGCTGTATTTAGTTTATTTTGGCATCCGGATGATGATTCTAGCATGAAATTGCTTGGGCACCTGTTAATTTTTAAGATTTTGACACATTCAGCTCAAATGTACACAATTGCTGATTATGGCTGTCAAATCTAAACCAAACGCTGTGCACTCAAATCTTTTGCTGTATTTAGTTTATTTTGGCATCCGGATGATGATTCTAGCATGAAATTGCTTGGGCACCTGTTAATTTTTAAGATTTTGACACATTCAGCTCAAATGTACAATCATGCGCTAAAAACGCATTTAAAGCAATAAAAAGGTGATTATGGCTGTCAAACCTAAACCAAACGTTGTGCACTCAAATCTTTTGCTGTATTTAGTTTATTTTGGCATCCGGATGATGATTCTAGCATGAAATTGCTTGGGCTCCTGTTAATTTTTAAGATTTTGACACATTCAGCTCAAATGTACACAATTGCTGATTATGGCTGTCAAATCTAAACCAAACGTTGTGCACTCAAATCCTTTGCTGTATTTAGTTTATTTTGGCATCCGGATGATGATTCTAGCATGAAATTGCTTGGGCACCTGTTAATTTTTAAGATTTTGACACATTCAGCTCAAATGTACAATCATGCGCTAAAAACGCATTTAAAGCAATAAAAAGGTGATTATGGCTGTCAAACCTAAACCAAACGTTGTGCACTCAAATCTTTTGCTGTATTTAGTTTATTTTGGCATCCGGATGATGATTCTAGCATGAAATTGCTTGGGCACCTGTTAATTTTTAAGATTTTGACACATTCAGCTCAAATGTACACAATTGCTGATTATGGCTGTCAAATCTAAACCAAACGCTGTGCACTCAAATCTTTTGCTGTATTTAGTTTATTTTGGCATCCGGATGATGATTCTAGCATGAAATTGCTTGGGCACCTGTTAATTTTTAAGATTTTGACACATTCAGCTCAAATGTACAATCATGCGCTAAAAACGCATTTAAAGCAATAAAAAGGTGATTATGGCTGTCAAACCTAAACCAAACGTTGTGCACTCAAATCTTTTGCTGTATTTAGTTTATTTTGGCATCCGGATGATGATTCTAGCATGAGATTGCTTGGGCACCTGTTAATTTTTAAGATGTTGACACATTCAGCTCAAATGTACACAATTGCTGATTATGGCTGTCAAATCTAAACCAAACGCTGTGCACTCAAATCTTTTGCTGTATTTAGTTTATTTTGGCATCCGGATGATGATTCTAGCATGAAATTGCTTGGGCACCTGTTAATTTTTAAGATTTTGACACATTCAGCTCAAATGTACAATCATGCGCTAAAAACGCATTTAAAGCAATAAAAAGGTGATTATGGCTGTCAAACCTAAACCAAACGTTGTGCACTCAAATCTTTTGCTGTATTTAGTTTATTTTGGCATCCGGATGATGATTCTAGCATGAAATTGCTTGGGCACCTGTTAATTTTTAAGATTTTGACACATTCAGCTCAAATGTACACAATTGCTGATTATGGCTGTCAAATCTAAATCAAACGTTGTGCACTCAAATCTTTTGCTGTATTTAGTTTATTTTGGCATCCGGATGATGATTCTAGCATGAAATGGCTTGGGCACCTGTTAATTTTTAAGATTTTGACACATTCAGCTCAAATGTACAATCATGCGCTAAAAACGCATTTAAAGCAATAAAAAGGTGATTATGGCTGTCAAACCTAAACCAAACGTTGTGCACTCAAATCTTTTGCTGTATTTAGTTTATTTTGGCATCCGGATGATGATTCTAGCATGAGATTGCTTGGGCACCTGTTAATTTTTAAGATTTTGACACATTCAGCTCAAATGTACACAATTGCTGATTATGGCTGTCAAATCTAAACCAAACGTTGTGCACTCAAATCTTTTGCTGTATTTAGTTTATTTTGGCATCCGGATGATGATTCTAGCATGAAATTGCTTGGGCTCCTGTTAATTTTTAAGATTTTGACACATTCAGCTCAAATGTACACAATTGCTGATTATGGCTGTCAAATCTAAACCAAACGTTGTGCACTCAAATCCTTTGCTGTATTTAGTTTATTTTGGCATCCGGATGATGATTCTAGCATGAAATTGCTTGGGCACCTGTTAATTTTTAAGATTTTGACACATTCAGCTCAAATGTACAATCATGCGCTAAAAACGCATTTAAAGCAATAAAAAGGTGATTATGGCTGTCAAACCTAAACCAAACGTTGTGCACTCAAATCTTTTGCTGTATTTAGTTTATTTTGGCATCCGGATGATGATTCTAGCATGAAATTGCTTGGGCTCCTGTTAATTTTTAAGATTTTGACACATTCAGCTCAAATGTACACAATTGCTGATTATGGCTGTCAAATCTAAACCAAACGTTGTGCACTCAAATCCTTTGCTGTATTTAGTTTATTTTGGCATCCGGATGATGATTCTAGCATGAAATTGCTTGGGCACCTGTTAATTTTTAAGATTTTGACACATTCAGCTCAAATGTACAATCATGCGCTAAAAACGCATTTAAAGCAATAAAAAGGTGATTATGGCTGTCAAACCTAAACCAAACGTTGTGCACTCAAATCTTTTGCTGTATTTAGTTTATTTTGGCATCCGGATGATGATTCTAGCATGAAATTGCTTGGGCACCTGTTAATTTTTAAGATTTTGACACATTCAGCTCAAATGTACACAATTGCTGATTATGGCTGTCAAATCTAAACCAAACGCTGTGCACTCAAATCTTTTGCTGTATTTAGTTTATTTTGGCATCCGGATGATGATTCTAGCATGAAATTGCTTGGGCACCTGTTAATTTTTAAGATTTTGACACATTCAGCTCAAATGTACAATCATGCGCTAAAAACGCATTTAAAGCAATAAAAAGGTGATTATGGCTGTCAAACCTAAACCAAACGTTGTGCACTCAAATCTTTTGCTGTATTTAGTTTATTTTGGCATCCGGATGATGATTCTAGCATGAGATTGCTTGGGCACCTGTTAATTTTTAAGATGTTGACACATTCAGCTCAAATGTACACAATTGCTGATTATGGCTGTCAAATCTAAACCAAACGCTGTGCACTCAAATCTTTTGCTGTATTTAGTTTATTTTGGCATCCGGATGATGATTCTAGCATGAAATTGCTTGGGCACCTGTTAATTTTTAAGATTTTGACACATTCAGCTCAAATGTACAATCATGCGCTAAAAACGCATTTAAAGCAATAAAAAGGTGATTATGGCTGTCAAACCTAAACCAAACGTTGTGCACTCAAATCTTTTGCTGTATTTAGTTTATTTTGGCATCCGGATGATGATTCTAGCATGAAATTGCTTGGGCACCTGTTAATTTTTAAGATTTTGACACATTCAGCTCAAATGTACACAATTGCTGATTATGGCTGTCAAATCTAAACCAAACGCTGTGCACTCAAATCTTTTGCTGTATTTAGTTTATTTTGGCATCCGGATGATGATTCTAGCATGAAATTGCTTGGGCACCTGTTAATTTTTAAGATTTTGACACATTCAGCTCAAATGTACAATCATGCGCTAAAAACGCATTTAAAGCAATAAAAAGGTGATTATGGCTGTCAAACCTAAACCAAACGTTGTGCACTCAAATCTTTTGCTGTATTTAGTTTATTTTGGCATCCGGATGATGATTCTAGCATGAGATTGCTTGGGCACCTGTTAATTTTTAAGATGTTGACACATTCAGCTCAAATGTACACAATTGCTGATTATGGCTGTCAAATCTAAACCAAACGCTGTGCACTCAAATCTTTTGCTGTATTTAGTTTATTTTGGCATCCGGATGATGATTCTAGCATGAAATTGCTTGGGCACCTGTTAATTTTTAAGATTTTGACACATTCAGCTCAAATGTACAATCATGCGCTAAAAACGCATTTAAAGCAATAAAAAGGTGATTATGGCTGTCAAACCTAAACCAAACGTTGTGCACTCAAATCTTTTGCTGTATTTAGTTTATTTTGGCATCCGGATGATGATTCTAGCATGAAATTGCTTGGGCACCTGTTAATTTTTAAGATTTTGACACATTCAGCTCAAATGTACACAATTGCTGATTATGGCTGTCAAATCTAAATCAAACGTTGTGCACTCAAATCTTTTGCTGTATTTAGTTTATTTTGGCATCCGGATGATGATTCTAGCATGAAATGGCTTGGGCACCTGTTAATTTTTAAGATTTTGACACATTCAGCTCAAATGTACAATCATGCGCTAAAAACGCATTTAAAGCAATAAAAAGGTGATTATGGCTGTCAAACCTAAACCAAACGTTGTGCACTCAAATCTTTTGCTGTATTTAGTTTATTTTGGCATCCGGATGATGATTCTAGCATGAGATTGCTTGGGCACCTGTTAATTTTTAAGATTTTGACACATTCAGCTCAAATGTACACAATTGCTGATTATGGCTGTCAAATCTAAACCAAACGTTGTGCACTCAAATCTTTTGCTGTATTTAGTTTATTTTGGCATCCGGATGATGATTCTAGCATGAAATTGCTTGGGCTCCTGTTAATTTTTAAGATTTTGACACATTCAGCTCAAATGTACACAATTGCTGATTATGGCTGTCAAATCTAAACCAAACGTTGTGCACTCAAATCCTTTGCTGTATTTAGTTTATTTTGGCATCCGGATGATGATTCTAGCATGAAATTGCTTGGGCACCTGTTAATTTTTAAGATTTTGACACATTCAGCTCAAATGTACAATCATGCGCTAAAAACGCATTTAAAGCAATAAAAAGGTGATTATGGCTGTCAAACCTAAACCAAACGTTGTGCACTCAAATCTTTTGCTGTATTTAGTTTATTTTGGCATCCGGATGATGATTCTAGCATGAAATTGCTTGGGCTCCTGTTAATTTTTAAGATTTTGACACATTCAGCTCAAATGTACACAATTGCTGATTATGGCTGTCAAATCTAAACCAAACGTTGTGCACTCAAATCCTTTGCTGTATTTAGTTTATTTTGGCATCCGGATGATGATTCTAGCATGAAATTGCTTGGGCACCTGTTAATTTTTAAGATTTTGACACATTCAGCTCAAATGTACAATCATGCGCTAAAAACGCATTTAAAGCAATAAAAAGGTGATTATGGCTGTCAAACCTAAACCAAACGTTGTGCACTCAAATCTTTTGCTGTATTTAGTTTATTTTGGCATCCGGATGATGATTCTAGCATGAAATTGCTTGGGCACCTGTTAATTTTTAAGATTTTGACACATTCAGCTCAAATGTACACAATTGCTGATTATGGCTGTCAAATCTAAACCAAACGCTGTGCACTCAAATCTTTTGCTGTATTTAGTTTATTTTGGCATCCGGATGATGATTCTAGCATGAAATTGCTTGGGCACCTGTTAATTTTTAAGATTTTGACACATTCAGCTCAAATGTACAATCATGCGCTAAAAACGCATTTAAAGCAATAAAAAGGTGATTATGGCTGTCAAACCTAAACCAAACGTTGTGCACTCAAATCTTTTGCTGTATTTAGTTTATTTTGGCATCCGGATGATGATTCTAGCATGAGATTGCTTGGGCACCTGTTAATTTTTAAGATGTTGACACATTCAGCTCAAATGTACACAATTGCTGATTATGGCTGTCAAATCTAAACCAAACGCTGTGCACTCAAATCTTTTGCTGTATTTAGTTTATTTTGGCATCCGGATGATGATTCTAGCATGAAATTGCTTGGGCACCTGTTAATTTTTAAGATTTTGACACATTCAGCTCAAATGTACAATCATGCGCTAAAAACGCATTTAAAGCAATAAAAAGGTGATTATGGCTGTCAAACCTAAACCAAACGTTGTGCACTCAAATCTTTTGCTGTATTTAGTTTATTTTGGCATCCGGATGATGATTCTAGCATGAAATTGCTTGGGCACCTGTTAATTTTTAAGATTTTGACACATTCAGCTCAAATGTACACAATTGCTGATTATGGCTGTCAAATCTAAACCAAACGTTGTGCACTCAAATCTTTTGCTGTATTTAGTTTATTTTGGCATCCGGATGATGATTCTAGCATGAAATTGCTTGGGCACCTGTTAATTTTTAAGATTTTGACACATTCAGCTCAAATGTACAATCATGCGCTAAAAACGCATTTAAAGCAATAAAAAGGTGATTATGGCTGTCAAACCTAAACCAAACGTTGTGCACTCAAATCTTTTGCTGTATTTAGTTTATTTTGGCATCCGGATGATGATTCTAGCATGAAATTGCTTGGGCACCTGTTAATTTTTAAGATTTTGACACATTCAGCTCAAATGTACAATCATGCGCTAAAAACGCATTTAAAGCAATAAAAAGGTGATTATGGCTGTCAAACCTAAACCAAACGTTGTGCACTCAAATCTTTTGCTGTATTTAGTTTATTTTGGCATCCGGATGATGATTCTAGCATGAAATGGCTTGGGCACCTGTTAATTTTTAAGATTTTGACACATTCAGCTCAAATGTACAATCATGCGCTAAAAACGCATTTAAAGCAATAAAAAGGTGATTATGGCTGTCAAACCTAAACCAAACGTTGTGCACTCAAATCTTTTGCTGTATTTAGTTTATTTTGGCATCCGGATGAGGATTCTAGCATGAAATTGCTTGGGCACCTGTTAATTTTTAAGATTTTGACACATTCAGCTCAAATGTACAATCATGCGCTAAAAACGCATTTAAAGCAATAAAAAGGTGATTATGGCTGTCAAACCTAAACCAAACGTTGTGCACTCAAATCTTTTGCTGTATTTAGTTTATTTTGGCATCCGGATGATGATTCTAGCATGAAATTGCTTGGGCACCTGTTAATTTTTAAGATTTTGACACATTCAGCTCAAATGTACACAATTGCTGATTATGGCTGTCAAATCTAAACCAAACGCTGTGCACTCAAATCTTTTGCTGTATTTAGTTTATTTTGGCATCCGGATGATGATTCTAGCATGAAATTGCTTGGGCACCTGTTAATTTTTAAGATTTTGACACATTCAGCTCAAATGTACACAATTGCTGATTATGGCTGTCAAATCTAAACCAAACGCTGTGCACTCAAATCTTTTGCTGTATTTAGTTTATTTTGGCATTCGGATGATGATTCTAGCATGAAATTGCTTGGGCACCTGTTAATTTTTAAGATTTTGACACATTCAGCTCAAATGTACACAATTGCTGATTATGGCTGTCAAATCTAAACCAAACGCTGTGCACTCAAATCTTTTGCTGTATTTAGTTTATTTTGGCATTCGGATGATGATTCTAGCATGAAATTGCTTGGGCACCTGTTAATTTTTAAGATTTTGACACATTCAGCTCAAATGTACAATCATGCGCTAAAAACGCATTTAAAGCAATAAAAAGGTGATTATGGCTGTCAAACCTAAACCAAACGTTGTGCACTCAAATCTTTTGCTGTATTTAGTTTATTTTGGCATCCGGATGATGATTCTAGCATGAGATTGCTTGGGCACCTGTTAATTTTTAAGATTTTGACACATTCAGCTCAAATGTACACAATTGCTGATTATGGCTGTCAAATCTAAACCAAACGCTGTGCACTCAAATCTTTTGCTGTATTTAGTTTATTTTGGCATCCGGATGATGATTCTAGCATGAAATTGCTTGGGCACCTGTTAATTTTTAAGATTTTGACACATTCAGCTCAAATGTACACAATTGCTGATTATGGCTGTCAAATCTAAACCAAACGCTGTGCACTCAAATCTTTTGCTGTATTTAGTTTATTTTGGCATTCGGATGATGATTCTAGCATGAAATTGCTTGGGCTCCTGTTAATTTTTAAGATTTTGACACATTCAGCTCAAATGTACACAATTGCTGATTATGGCTGTCAAATCTAAACCAAACGTTGTGCACTCAAATCCTTTGCTGTATTTAGTTTATTTTGGCATCCGGATGATGATTCTAGCATGAAATTGCTTGGGCACCTGTTAATTTTTAAGATTTTGACACATTCAGCTCAAATGTACAATCATGCGCTAAAAACGCATTTAAAGCAATAAAAAGGTGATTATGGCTGTCAAACCTAAACCAAACGTTGTGCACTCAAATCTTTTGCTGTATTTAGTTTATTTTGGCATCCGGATGATGATTCTAGCATGAAATTGCTTGGGCTCCTGTTAATTTTTAAGATTTTGACACATTCAGCTCAAATGTACACAATTGCTGATTATGGCTGTCAAATCTAAACCAAACGTTGTGCACTCAAATCCTTTGCTGTATTTAGTTTATTTTGGCATCCGGATGATGATTCTAGCATGAAATTGCTTGGGCACCTGTTAATTTTTAAGATTTTGACACATTCAGCTCAAATGTACAATCATGCGCTAAAAACGCATTTAAAGCAATAAAAAGGTGATTATGGCTGTCAAACCTAAACCAAACGTTGTGCACTCAAATCTTTTGCTGTATTTAGTTTATTTTGGCATCCGGATGATGATTCTAGCATGAAATTGCTTGGGCACCTGTTAATTTTTAAGATTTTGACACATTCAGCTCAAATGTACACAATTGCTGATTATGGCTGTCAAATCTAAACCAAACGCTGTGCACTCAAATCTTTTGCTGTATTTAGTTTATTTTGGCATCCGGATGATGATTCTAGCATGAAATTGCTTGGGCACCTGTTAATTTTTAAGATTTTGACACATTCAGCTCAAATGTACAATCATGCGCTAAAAACGCATTTAAAGCAATAAAAAGGTGATTATGGCTGTCAAACCTAAACCAAACGTTGTGCACTCAAATCTTTTGCTGTATTTAGTTTATTTTGGCATCCGGATGATGATTCTAGCATGAGATTGCTTGGGCACCTGTTAATTTTTAAGATGTTGACACATTCAGCTCAAATGTACACAATTGCTGATTATGGCTGTCAAATCTAAACCAAACGCTGTGCACTCAAATCTTTTGCTGTATTTAGTTTATTTTGGCATCCGGATGATGATTCTAGCATGAAATTGCTTGGGCACCTGTTAATTTTTAAGATTTTGACACATTCAGCTCAAATGTACAATCATGCGCTAAAAACGCATTTAAAGCAATAAAAAGGTGATTATGGCTGTCAAACCTAAACCAAACGTTGTGCACTCAAATCTTTTGCTGTATTTAGTTTATTTTGGCATCCGGATGATGATTCTAGCATGAAATTGCTTGGGCACCTGTTAATTTTTAAGATTTTGACACATTCAGCTCAAATGTACACAATTGCTGATTATGGCTGTCAAATCTAAACCAAACGTTGTGCACTCAAATCTTTTGCTGTATTTAGTTTATTTTGGCATCCGGATGATGATTCTAGCATGAAATTGCTTGGGCACCTGTTAATTTTTAAGATTTTGACACATTCAGCTCAAATGTACAATCATGCGCTAAAAACGCATTTAAAGCAATAAAAAGGTGATTATGGCTGTCAAACCTAAACCAAACGTTGTGCACTCAAATCTTTTGCTGTATTTAGTTTATTTTGGCATCCGGATGATGATTCTAGCATGAAATTGCTTGGGCACCTGTTAATTTTTAAGATTTTGACACATTCAGCTCAAATGTACAATCATGCGCTAAAAACGCATTTAAAGCAATAAAAAGGTGATTATGGCTGTCAAACCTAAACCAAACGTTGTGCACTCAAATCTTTTGCTGTATTTAGTTTATTTTGGCATCCGGATGATGATTCTAGCATGAAATTGCTTGGGCTCCTGTTAATTTTTAAGATTTTGACACATTCAGCTCAAATGTACACAATTGCTGATTATGGCTGTCAAATCTAAACCAAACGTTGTGCACTCAAATCCTTTGCTGTATTTAGTTTATTTTGGCATCCGGATGATGATTCTAGCATGAAATTGCTTGGGCACCTGTTAATTTTTAAGATTTTGACACATTCAGCTCAAATGTACAATCATGCGCTAAAAACGCATTTAAAGCAATAAAAAGGTGATTATGGCTGTCAAACCTAAACCAAACGTTGTGCACTCAAATCTTTTGCTGTATTTAGTTTATTTTGGCATCCGGATGATGATTCTAGCATGAAATTGCTTGGGCACCTGTTAATTTTTAAGATTTTGACACATTCAGCTCAAATGTACACAATTGCTGATTATGGCTGTCAAATCTAAACCAAACGTTGTGCACTCAAATCTTTTGCTGTATTTAGTTTATTTTGGCATCCGGATGATGATTCTAGCATGAAATTGCTTGGGCACCTGTTAATTTTTAAGATTTTGACACATTCAGCTCAAATGTACAATCATGCGCTAAAAACGCATTTAAAGCAATAAAAAGGTGATTATGGCTGTCAAACCTAAACCAAACGTTGTGCACTCAAATCTTTTGCTGTATTTAGTTTATTTTGGCATCCGGATGATGATTCTAGCATGAAATTGCTTGGGCACCTGTTAATTTTTAAGATTTTGACACATTCAGCTCAAATGTACAATCATGCGCTAAAAACGCATTTAAAGCAATAAAAAGGTGATTATGGCTGTCAAACCTAAACCAAACGTTGTGCACTCAAATCTTTTGCTGTATTTAGTTTATTTTGGCATCCGGATGATGATTCTAGCATGAAATTGCTTGGGCTCCTGTTAATTTTTAAGATTTTGACACATTCAGCTCAAATGTACACAATTGCTGATTATGGCTGTCAAATCTAAACCAAACGTTGTGCACTCAAATCCTTTGCTGTATTTAGTTTATTTTGGCATCCGGATGATGATTCTAGCATGAAATTGCTTGGGCACCTGTTAATTTTTAAGATTTTGACACATTCAGCTCAAATGTACAATCATGCGCTAAAAACGCATTTAAAGCAATAAAAAGGTGATTATGGCTGTCAAACCTAAACCAAACGTTGTGCACTCAAATCTTTTGCTGTATTTAGTTTATTTTGGCATCCGGATGATGATTCTAGCATGAAATTGCTTGGGCACCTGTTAATTTTTAAGATTTTGACACATTCAGCTCAAATGTACACAATTGCTGATTATGGCTGTCAAATCTAAACCAAACGCTGTGCACTCAAATCTTTTGCTGTATTTAGTTTATTTTGGCATCCGGATGATGATTCTAGCATGAAATTGCTTGGGCACCTGTTAATTTTTAAGATTTTGACACATTCAGCTCAAATGTACAATCATGCGCTAAAAACGCATTTAAAGCAATAAAAAGGTGATTATGGCTGTCAAACCTAAACCAAACGTTGTGCACTCAAATCTTTTGCTGTATTTAGTTTATTTTGGCATCCGGATGATGATTCTAGCATGAGATTGCTTGGGCACCTGTTAATTTTTAAGATGTTGACACATTCAGCTCAAATGTACACAATTGCTGATTATGGCTGTCAAATCTAAACCAAACGCTGTGCACTCAAATCTTTTGCTGTATTTAGTTTATTTTGGCATCCGGATGATGATTCTAGCATGAAATTGCTTGGGCACCTGTTAATTTTTAAGATTTTGACACATTCAGCTCAAATGTACAATCATGCGCTAAAAACGCATTTAAAGCAATAAAAAGGTGATTATGGCTGTCAAACCTAAACCAAACGTTGTGCACTCAAATCTTTTGCTGTATTTAGTTTATTTTGGCATCCGGATGATGATTCTAGCATGAAATTGCTTGGGCACCTGTTAATTTTTAAGATTTTGACACATTCAGCTCAAATGTACACAATTGCTGATTATGGCTGTCAAATCTAAATCAAACGTTGTGCACTCAAATCTTTTGCTGTATTTAGTTTATTTTGGCATCCGGATGATGATTCTAGCATGAAATGGCTTGGGCACCTGTTAATTTTTAAGATTTTGACACATTCAGCTCAAATGTACAATCATGCGCTAAAAACGCATTTAAAGCAATAAAAAGGTGATTATGGCTGTCAAACCTAAACCAAACGTTGTGCACTCAAATCTTTTGCTGTATTTAGTTTATTTTGGCATCCGGATGATGATTCTAGCATGAAATTGCTTGGGCACCTGTTAATTTTTAAGATTTTGACACATTCAGCTCAAATGTACACAATTGTTGATTATGGCTGTCAAATCTAAACCAAACGTTGTGCACTCAAATCTTTTGCTGTATTTAGTTTATTTTGGCATCCGGATGATGATTCTAGCATGAAATTGCTTGGGCACCTGTTAATTTTTAAGATTTTGACACATTCAGCTCAAATGTACAATCATGCGCTAAAAACGCATTTAAAGCAATAAAAAGGTGATTATGGCTGTCAAACCTAAACCAAACGTTGTGCACTCAAATCTTTTGCTGTATTTAGTTTATTTTGGCATCCGGATGATGATTCTAGCATGAAATTGCTTGGGCACCTGTTAATTTTTAAGATTTTGACACATTCAGCTCAAATGTACACAATTGCTGATTATGGCTGTCAAATCTAAACCAAACGTTGTGCACTCAAATCTTTTGCTGTATTTAGTTTATTTTGGCATCCGGATGATGATTCTAGCATGAAATTGCTTGGGCACCTGTTAATTTTTAAGATTTTGACACATTCAGCTCAAATGTACAATCATGCGCTAAAAACGCATTTAAAGCAATAAAAAGGTGATTATGGCTGTCAAACCTAAACCAAACGTTGTGCACTCAAATCTTTTGCTGTATTTAGTTTATTTTGGCATCCGGATGATGATTCTAGCATGAAATTGCTTGGGCACCTGTTAATTTTTAAGATTTTGACACATTCAGCTCAAATGTACACAATTGCTGATTATGGCTGTCAAATCTAAACCAAACGTTGTGCACTCAAATCTTTTGCTGTATTTAGTTTATTTTGGCATCCGGATGATGATTCTAGCATGAAATTGCTTGGGCACCTGTTAATTTTTAAGATTTTGACACATTCAGCTCAAATGTACAATCATGCGCTAAAAACGCATTTAAAGCAATAAAAAGGTTATTATGGCTGTGAAACCTAAACCAAACGTTGTGCACTCAAATCTTTTGCTGTATTTAGTTTATTTTGGCATCCGGATGATGATTCTAGCATGAAATTGCTTGGGCACCTGTTAATTTTTAAGATTTTGACACATTCAGCTCAAATGTACACAATTGCTGATTATGGCTGGTAAATTTAAACCAAACGTTGTGCACTCAAATCTTTTGCTGTATTTAGTTTATTTTGGCATCCGGATGATGATTCTAGCATGAAATGGCTTGGGCACCTGTTAATTTTTAAGATTTTGACACATTCAGCTCAAATGTACAATCATGCGCTAAAAACGCATTTAAAGCAATAAAAAGGTGATTATGGCTGTCAAACCTAAACCAAACGTTGTGCACTCAAATCTTTTGCTGTATTTAGTTTATTTTGGCATCCGGATGATGATTCTAGCATGAAATTGCTTGGGCACCTGTTAATTTTTAAGATTTTGACACATTCAGCTCAAATGTACACAATTGCTGATTATGGCTGTCAAATCTAAACCAAACGCTGTGCACTCAAATCTTTTGCTGTATTTAGTTTATTTTGGCATCCGGATGATGATTCTAGCATGAAATTGCTTGGGCACCTGTTAATTTTTAAGATTTTGACACATTCAGCTCAAATGTACAATCATGCGCTAGAAACGCATTTAAAGCAATAAAAAGGTGATTATGGCTGTCAAACCTAAACCAAACGTTGTGCAATCAAATCTTTTGCTGTATTTAGTTTATTTTGGCATCCGGATGATGATTCTAGCATGAAATTGCTTGGGCTCCTGTTAATTTTTAAGATTTTGACACATTCAGCTCAAATGTACACAATTGCTGATTATGGCTGTCAAATCTAAACCAAACGTTGTGCACTCAAATCCTTTGCTGTATTTAGTTTATTTTGGCATCCGGATGATGATTCTAGCATGAAATTGCTTGGGCACCTGTTAATTTTTAAGATTTTGACACATTCAGCTCAAATGTACAATCATGCGCTAAAAACGCATTTAAAGCAATAAAAAGGTGATTATGGCTGTCAAACCTAAACCAAACGTTGTGCACTCAAATCTTTTGCTGTATTTAGTTTATTTTGGCATCCGGATGATGATTCTAGCATGAAATTGCTTGGGCACCTGTTAATTTTTAAGATTTTGACACATTCAGCTCAAATGTACACAATTGCTGATTATGGCTGTCAAATCTAAACCAAACGCTGTGCACTCAAATCTTTTGCTGTATTTAGTTTATTTTGGCATCCGGATGATGATTCTAGCATGAAATTGCTTGGGCACCTGTTAATTTTTAAGATTTTGACACATTCAGCTCAAATGTACAATCATGCGCTAAAAACGCATTTAAAGCAATAAAAAGGTGATTATGGCTGTCAAACCTAAACCAAACGTTGTGCACTCAAATCTTTTGCTGTATTTAGTTTATTTTGGCATCCGGATGATGATTCTAGCATGAGATTGCTTGGGCACCTGTTAATTTTTAAGATGTTGACACATTCAGCTCAAATGTACACAATTGCTGATTATGGCTGTCAAATCTAAACCAAACGCTGTGCACTCAAATCTTTTGCTGTATTTAGTTTATTTTGGCATCCGGATGATGATTCTAGCATGAAATTGCTTGGGCACCTGTTAATTTTTAAGATTTTGACACATTCAGCTCAAATGTACAATCATGCGCTAAAAACGCATTTAAAGCAATAAAAAGGTGATTATGGCTGTCAAACCTAAACCAAACGTTGTGCACTCAAATCTTTTGCTGTATTTAGTTTATTTTGGCATCCGGATGATGATTCTAGCATGAAATTGCTTGGGCACCTGTTAATTTTTAAGATTTTGACACATTCAGCTCAAATGTACACAATTGCTGATTATGGCTGTCAAATCTAAATCAAACGTTGTGCACTCAAATCTTTTGCTGTATTTAGTTTATTTTGGCATCCGGATGATGATTCTAGCATGAAATGGCTTGGGCACCTGTTAATTTTTAAGATTTTGACACATTCAGCTCAAATGTACAATCATGCGCTAAAAACGCATTTAAAGCAATAAAAAGGTGATTATGGCTGTCAAACCTAAACCAAACGTTGTGCACTCAAATCTTTTGCTGTATTTAGTTTATTTTGGCATCCGGATGATGATTCTAGCATGAAATTGCTTGGGCACCTGTTAATTTTTAAGATTTTGACACATTCAGCTCAAATGTACACAATTGTTGATTATGGCTGTCAAATCTAAACCAAACGTTGTGCACTCAAATCTTTTGCTGTATTTAGTTTATTTTGGCATCCGGATGATGATTCTAGCATGAAATTGCTTGGGCACCTGTTAATTTTTAAGATTTTGACACATTCAGCTCAAATGTACAATCATGCGCTAAAAACGCATTTAAAGCAATAAAAAGGTGATTATGGCTGTCAAACCTAAACCAAACGTTGTGCACTCAAATCTTTTGCTGTATTTAGTTTATTTTGGCATCCGGATGATGATTCTAGCATGAAATTGCTTGGGCTCCTGTTAATTTTTAAGATTTTGACACATTCAGCTCAAATGTACACAATTGCTGATTATGGCTGTCAAATCTAAACCAAACGTTGTGCACTCAAATCCTTTGCTGTATTTAGTTTATTTTGGCATCCGGATGATGATTCTAGCATGAAATTGCTTGGGCACCTGTTAATTTTTAAGATTTTGACACATTCAGCTCAAATGTACAATCATGCGCTAAAAACGCATTTAAAGCAATAAAAAGGTGATTATGGCTGTCAAACCTAAACCAAACGTTGTGCACTCAAATCTTTTGCTGTATTTAGTTTATTTTGGCATCCGGATGATGATTCTAGCATGAAATTGCTTGGGCACCTGTTAATTTTTAAGATTTTGACACATTCAGCTCAAATGTACACAATTGCTGATTATGGCTGTCAAATCTAAACCAAACGCTGTGCACTCAAATCTTTTGCTGTATTTAGTTTATTTTGGCATCCGGATGATGATTCTAGCATGAAATTGCTTGGGCACCTGTTAATTTTTAAGATTTTGACACATTCAGCTCAAATGTACACAATTGCTGATTATGGCTGTCAAATCTAAACCAAACGCTGTGCACTCAAATCTTTTGCTGTATTTAGTTTATTTTGGCATCCGGATGATGATTCTAGCATGAAATTGCTTGGGCACCTGTTAATTTTTAAGATTTTGACACATTCAGCTCAAATGTACAATCATGCGCTAAAAACGCATTTAAAGCAATAAAAAGGTGATTATGGCTGTCAAACCTAAACCAAACGTTGTGCACTCAAATCTTTTGCTGTATTTAGTTTATTTTGGCATCCGGATGATGATTCTAGCATGAGATTGCTTGGGCACCTGTTAATTTTTAAGATGTTGACACATTCAGCTCAAATGTACACAATTGCTGATTATGGCTGTCAAATCTAAACCAAACGCTGTGCACTCAAATCTTTTGCTGTATTTAGTTTATTTTGGCATCCGGATGATGATTCTAGCATGAAATTGCTTGGGCACCTGTTAATTTTTAAGATTTTGACACATTCAGCTCAAATGTACAATCATGCGCTAAAAACGCATTTAAAGCAATAAAAAGGTGATTATGGCTGTCAAACCTAAACCAAACGTTGTGCACTCAAATCTTTTGCTGTATTTAGTTTATTTTGGCATCCGGATGATGATTCTAGCATGAAATTGCTTGGGCACCTGTTAATTTTTAAGATTTTGACACATTCAGCTCAAATGTACACAATTGCTGATTATGGCTGTCAAATCTAAATCAAACGTTGTGCACTCAAATCTTTTGCTGTATTTAGTTTATTTTGGCATCCGGATGATGATTCTAGCATGAAATGGCTTGGGCACCTGTTAATTTTTAAGATTTTGACACATTCAGCTCAAATGTACAATCATGCGCTAAAAACGCATTTAAAGCAATAAAAAGGTTATTATGGCTGTGAAACCTAAACCAAACGTTGTGCACTCAAATCTTTTGCTGTATTTAGTTTATTTTGGCATCCGGATGATGATTCTAGCATGAAATTGCTTGGGCACCTGTTAATTTTTAAGATTTTGACACATTCAGCTCAAATGTACACAATTGCTGATTATGGCTGGTAAATTTAAACCAAACGTTGTGCACTCAAATCTTTTGCTGTATTTAGTTTATTTTGGCATCCGGATGATGATTCTAGCATGAAATGGCTTGGGCACCTGTTAATTTTTAAGATTTTGACACATTCAGCTCAAATGTACAATCATGCGCTAAAAACGCATTTAAAGCAATAAAAAGGTGATTATGGCTGTCAAACCTAAACCAAACGTTGTGCACTCAAATCTTTTGCTGTATTTAGTTTATTTTGGCATCCGGATGATGATTCTAGCATGAAATTGCTTGGGCACCTGTTAATTTTTAAGATTTTGACACATTCAGCTCAAATGTACACAATTGCTGATTATGGCTGTCAAATCTAAACCAAACGCTGTGCACTCAAATCTTTTGCTGTATTTAGTTTATTTTGGCATCCGGATGATGATTCTAGCATGAAATTGCTTGGGCACCTGTTAATTTTTAAGATTTTGACACATTCAGCTCAAATGTACAATCATGCGCTAGAAACGCATTTAAAGCAATAAAAAGGTGATTATGGCTGTCAAACCTAAACCAAACGTTGTGCACTCAAATCTTTTGCTGTATTTAGTTTATTTTGGCATCCGGATGATGATTCTAGCATGAAATTGCTTGGGCACCTGTTAATTTTTAAGATTTTGACACATTCAGCTCAAATGTACACAATTGCTGATTATGGCTGTCAAATCTAAATCAAACGTTGTGCACTCAAATCTTTTGCTGTATTTAGTTTATTTTGGCATCCGGATGATGATTCTAGCATGAAATGGCTTGGGCACCTGTTAATTTTTAAGATTTTGACACATTCAGCTCAAATGTACAATCATGCGCTAAAAACGCATTTAAAGCAATAAAAAGGTGATTATGGCTGTCAAACCTAAACCAAACGTTGTGCACTCAAATCTTTTGCTGTATTTAGTTTATTTTGGCATCCGGATGATGATTCTAGCATGAAATTGCTTGGGCACCTGTTAATTTTTAAGATTTTGACACATTCAGCTCAAATGTACACAATTGTTGATTATGGCTGTCAAATCTAAACCAAACGTTGTGCACTCAAATCTTTTGCTGTATTTAGTTTATTTTGGCATCCGGATGATGATTCTAGCATGAAATTGCTTGGGCACCTGTTAATTTTTAAGATTTTGACACATTCAGCTCAAATGTACAATCATGCGCTAAAAACGCATTTAAAGCAATAAAAAGGTGATTATGGCTGTCAAACCTAAACCAAACGTTGTGCACTCAAATCTTTTGCTGTATTTAGTTTATTTTGGCATCCGGATGATGATTCTAGCATGAAATTGCTTGGGCACCTGTTAATTTTTAAGATTTTGACACATTCAGCTCAAATGTACACAATTGCTGATTATGGCTGTCAAATCTAAACCAAACGTTGTGCACTCAAATCTTTTGCTGTATTTAGTTTATTTTGGCATCCGGATGATGATTCTAGCATGAAATTGCTTGGGCACCTGTTAATTTTTAAGATTTTGACACATTCAGCTCAAATGTACAATCATGCGCTAAAAACGCATTTAAAGCAATAAAAAGGTGATTATGGCTGTCAAACCTAAACCAAACGTTGTGCACTCAAATCTTTTGCTGTATTTAGTTTATTTTGGCATCCGGATGATGATTCTAGCATGAAATTGCTTGGGCACCTGTTAATTTTTAAGATTTTGACACATTCAGCTCAAATGTACACAATTGCTGATTATGGCTGTCAAATCTAAACCAAACGTTGTGCACTCAAATCTTTTGCTGTATTTAGTTTATTTTGGCATCCGGATGATGATTCTAGCATGAAATTGCTTGGGCACCTGTTAATTTTTAAGATTTTGACACATTCAGCTCAAATGTACAATCATGCGCTAAAAACGCATTTAAAGCAATAAAAAGGTTATTATGGCTGTGAAACCTAAACCAAACGTTGTGCACTCAAATCTTTTGCTGTATTTAGTTTATTTTGGCATCCGGATGATGATTCTAGCATGAAATTGCTTGGGCACCTGTTAATTTTTAAGATTTTGACACATTCAGCTCAAATGTACACAATTGCTGATTATGGCTGGTAAATTTAAACCAAACGTTGTGCACTCAAATCTTTTGCTGTATTTAGTTTATTTTGGCATCCGGATGATGATTCTAGCATGAAATGGCTTGGGCACCTGTTAATTTTTAAGATTTTGACACATTCAGCTCAAATGTACAATCATGCGCTAAAAACGCATTTAAAGCAATAAAAAGGTGATTATGGCTGTCAAACCTAAACCAAACGTTGTGCACTCAAATCTTTTGCTGTATTTAGTTTATTTTGGCATCCGGATGATGATTCTAGCATGAAATTGCTTGGGCACCTGTTAATTTTTAAGATTTTGACACATTCAGCTCAAATGTACACAATTGCTGATTATGGCTGTCAAATCTAAACCAAACGCTGTGCACTCAAATCTTTTGCTGTATTTAGTTTATTTTGGCATCCGGATGATGATTCTAGCATGAAATTGCTTGGGCACCTGTTAATTTTTAAGATTTTGACACATTCAGCTCAAATGTACAATCATGCGCTAGAAACGCATTTAAAGCAATAAAAAGGTGATTATGGCTGTCAAACCTAAACCAAACGTTGTGCAATCAAATCTTTTGCTGTATTTAGTTTATTTTGGCATCCGGATGATGATTCTTGCATGAATTTGCTTGGGCACCTGTTAATTTTTAAGATTTTTACACATTCAGCTCAAATGTACACAATTGCTGATTATGGCTGTCAAATCTAAACCAAACGTTGTGCGCTCAAATCTTTTGCTGTATTTAGTTTATTTTGGCATCCGGATGATGATTCTAGCATGAAATTGCTTGGGCACCTGTTAATTTTTAAGATTTTGACACATTCAGCTCAAATGTACAATCATGCGCTAAAAACGCATTTAAAGCAATAAAAAGGTGATTATGGCTGTCAAACCTAAACCAAACGTTGTGCACTCAAATCTTTTGCTGTATTTAGTTTATTTTGGCATCCGGATGATGATTCTAGCATGAAATTGCTTGGGCACCTGTTAATTTTTAAGATTTTGACACATTCAGCTCAAATGTACACAATTGCTGATTATGGCTGTCAAATCTAAACCAAACGTTGTGCACTCAAATCTTTTGCTGTATTTAGTTTATTTTGGCATCCGGATGATGATTCTAGCATGAAATTGCTTGGGCACATGTTAATTTTTAAGATTTTGACACATTCAGCTCAAATGTACAATCATGCGCTAAAAACGCATTTAAAGCAATAAAAAGGTGATTATGGCTGTCAAACCTAAACCAAACGTTGTGCACTCAAATCTTTTGCTGTATTTAGTTTATTTTGGCATCCGGATGATGATTCTAGCATGAAATTGCTTGGGCACCTGTTAATTTTTAAGATTTTGACACATTCAGCTCAAATGTACACAATTGCTGATTATGGCTGTCAAATCTAAACCAAACGTTGTGCACTCAAATCTTTTGCTGTATTTAGTTTATTTTGGCATCCGGATGATGATTCTAGCATGAAATTGCTTGGGCACCTGTTAATTTTTAAGATTTTGACACATTCAGCTCAAATGTACAATCATGCGCTAAAAACGCATTTAAAGCAATAAAAAGGTGATTATGGCTGTCAAACCTAAACCAAACGTTGTGCACTCAAATCTTTTGCTGTATTTAGTTTATTTTGGCATCCGGATGATGATTCTAGCATGAAATTGCTTGGGCTCCTGTTAATTTTTAAGATTTTGACACATTCAGCTCAAATGTACACAATTGCTGATTATGGCTGTCAAATCTAAACCAAACGTTGTGCACTCAAATCCTTTGCTGTATTTAGTTTATTTTGGCATCCGGATGATGATTCTAGCATGAAATTGCTTGGGCACCTGTTAATTTTTAAGATTTTGACACATTCAGCTCAAATGTACAATCATGCGCTAAAAACGCATTTAAAGCAATAAAAAGGTGATTATGGCTGTCAAACCTAAACCAAACGTTGTGCACTCAAATCTTTTGCTGTATTTAGTTTATTTTGGCATCCGGATGATGATTCTAGCATGAAATTGCTTGGGCACCTGTTAATTTTTAAGATTTTGACACATTCAGCTCAAATGTACACAATTGCTGATTATGGCTGTCAAATCTAAACCAAACGCTGTGCACTCAAATCTTTTGCTGTATTTAGTTTATTTTGGCATCCGGATGATGATTCTAGCATGAAATTGCTTGGGCACCTGTTAATTTTTAAGATTTTGACACATTCAGCTCAAATGTACAATCATGCGCTAAAAACGCATTTAAAGCAATAAAAAGGTGATTATGGCTGTCAAACCTAAACCAAACGTTGTGCACTCAAATCTTTTGCTGTATTTAGTTTATTTTGGCATCCGGATGATGATTCTAGCATGAAATTGCTTGGGCACCTGTTAATTTTTAAGATTTTGACACATTCAGCTCAAATGTACAATCATGCGCTAGAAACGCATTTAAAGCAATAAAAAGGTGATTATGGCTGTCAAACCTAAACCAAACGTTGTGCAATCAAATCTTTTGCTGTATTTAGTTTATTTTGGCATCCGGATGATGATTCTTGCATGAATTTGCTTGGGCACCTGTTAATTTTTAAGATTTTTACACATTCAGCTCAAATGTACACAATTGCTGATTATGGCTGTCAAATCTAAACCAAACGTTGTGCGCTCAAATCTTTTGCTGTATTTAGTTTATTTTGGCATCCGGATGATGATTCTAGCATGAAATTGCTTGGGCACCTGTTAATTTTTAAGATTTTGACACATTCAGCTCAAATGTACAATCATGCGCTAAAAACGCATTTAAAGCAATAAAAAGGTGATTATGGCTGTCAAACCTAAACCAAACGTTGTGCACTCAAATCTTTTGCTGTATTTAGTTTATTTTGGCATCCGGATGATGATTCTAGCATGAAATTGCTTGGGCACCTGTTAATTTTTAATATTTTGACACATTCAGCTCAAATGTACACAATTGCTGATTATGGCTGTCAAATCTAAACCAAACGTTGTGCACTCAAATCTTTTGCTGTATTTAGTTTATTTTGGCATCCGGATGATGATTCTAGCATGAAATTGCTTGGGCACCTGTTAATTTTTAAGATTTTGACACATTCAGCTCAAATGTACAATCATGCGCTAAAAACGCATTTAAAGCAATAAAAAGGTGATTATGGCTGTCAAACCTAAACCAAACGTTGTGCACTCAAATCTTTTGCTGTATTTAGTTTATTTTGGCATCCGGATGATGATTCTAGCATGAAATTGCTTGGGCACCTGTTAATTTTTAAGATTTTGACACATTCAGCTCAAATGTACACAATTGCTGATTATGGCTGTCAAATCTAAACCAAACGTTGTGCACTCAAATCTTTTGCTGTATTTAGTTTATTTTGGCATCCGGATGATGATTCTAGCATGAAATTGCTTGGGCACCTGTTAATTTTTAAGATTTTGACACATTCAGCTCAAATGTACAATCATGCGCTAAAAACGCATTTAAAGCAATAAAAAGGTGATTATGGCTGTCAAACCTAAACCAAACGTTGTGCACTCAAATCTTTTGCTGTATTTAGTTTATTTTGGCATCCGGATGATGATTCTAGCATGAAATTGCTTGGGCTCCTGTTAATTTTTAAGATTTTGACACATTCAGCTCAAATGTACACAATTGCTGATTATGGCTGTCAAATCTAAACCAAACGTTGTGCACTCAAATCCTTTGCTGTATTTAGTTTATTTTGGCATCCGGATGATGATTCTAGCATGAAATTGCTTGGGCACCTGTTAATTTTTAAGATTTTGACACATTCAGCTCAAATGTACAATCATGCGCTAAAAACGCATTTAAAGCAATAAAAAGGTGATTATGGCTGTCAAACCTAAACCAAACGTTGTGCACTCAAATCTTTTGCTGTATTTAGTTTATTTTGGCATCCGGATGATGATTCTAGCATGAAATTGCTTGGGCACCTGTTAATTTTTAAGATTTTGACACATTCAGCTCAAATGTACACAATTGCTGATTATGGCTGTCAAATCTAAACCAAACGCTGTGCACTCAAATCTTTTGCTGTATTTAGTTTATTTTGGCATCCGGATGATGATTCTAGCATGAAATTGCTTGGGCACCTGTTAATTTTTAAGATTTTGACACATTCAGCTCAAATGTACAATCATGCGCTAAAAACGCATTTAAAGCAATAAAAAGGTGATTATGGCTGTCAAACCTAAACCAAACGTTGTGCACTCAAATCTTTTGCTGTATTTAGTTTATTTTGGCATCCGGATGATGATTCTAGCATGAAATTGCTTGGGCTCCTGTTAATTTTTAAGATTTTGACACATTCAGCTCAAATGTACACAATTGCTGATTATGGCTGTCAAATCTAAACCAAACGTTGTGCACTCAAATCCTTTGCTGTATTTAGTTTATTTTGGCATCCGGATGATGATTCTAGCATGAAATTGCTTGGGCACCTGTTAATTTTTAAGATTTTGACACATTCAGCTCAAATGTACAATCATGCGCTAAAAACGCATTTAAAGCAATAAAAAGGTGATTATGGCTGTCAAACCTAAACCAAACGTTGTGCACTCAAATCTTTTGCTGTATTTAGTTTATTTTGGCATCCGGATGATGATTCTAGCATGAAATTGCTTGGGCACCTGTTAATTTTTAAGATTTTGACACATTCAGCTCAAATGTACACAATTGCTGATTATGGCTGTCAAATCTAAACCAAACGCTGTGCACTCAAATCTTTTGCTGTATTTAGTTTATTTTGGCATCCGGATGATGATTCTAGCATGAAATTGCTTGGGCACCTGTTAATTTTTAAGATTTTGACACATTCAGCTCAAATGTACAATCATGCGCTAAAAACGCATTTAAAGCAATAAAAAGGTGATTATGGCTGTCAAACCTAAACCAAACGTTGTGCACTCAAATCTTTTGCTGTATTTAGTTTATTTTGGCATCCGGATGATGATTCTAGCATGAGATTGCTTGGGCACCTGTTAATTTTTAAGATGTTGACACATTCAGCTCAAATGTACACAATTGCTGATTATGGCTGTCAAATCTAAACCAAACGCTGTGCACTCAAATCTTTTGCTGTATTTAGTTTATTTTGGCATCCGGATGATGATTCTAGCATGAAATTGCTTGGGCACCTGTTAATTTTTAAGATTTTGACACATTCAGCTCAAATGTACAATCATGCGCTAAAAACGCATTTAAAGCAATAAAAAGGTGATTATGGCTGTCAAACCTAAACCAAACGTTGTGCACTCAAATCTTTTGCTGTATTTAGTTTATTTTGGCATCCGGATGATGATTCTAGCATGAAATTGCTTGGGCACCTGTTAATTTTTAAGATTTTGACACATTCAGCTCAAATGTACACAATTGCTGATTATGGCTGTCAAATCTAAATCAAACGTTGTGCACTCAAATCTTTTGCTGTATTTAGTTTATTTTGGCATCCGGATGATGATTCTAGCATGAAATGGCTTGGGCACCTGTTAATTTTTAAGATTTTGACACATTCAGCTCAAATGTACAATCATGCGCTAAAAACGCATTTAAAGCAATAAAAAGGTGATTATGGCTGTCAAACCTAAACCAAACGTTGTGCACTCAAATCTTTTGCTGTATTTAGTTTATTTTGGCATCCGGATGATGATTCTAGCATGAGATTGCTTGGGCACCTGTTAATTTTTAAGATTTTGACACATTCAGCTCAAATGTACACAATTGCTGATTATGGCTGTCAAATCTAAACCAAACGTTGTGCACTCAAATCTTTTGCTGTATTTAGTTTATTTTGGCATCCGGATGATGATTCTAGCATGAAATTGCTTGGGCTCCTGTTAATTTTTAAGATTTTGACACATTCAGCTCAAATGTACACAATTGCTGATTATGGCTGTCAAATCTAAACCAAACGTTGTGCACTCAAATCCTTTGCTGTATTTAGTTTATTTTGGCATCCGGATGATGATTCTAGCATGAAATTGCTTGGGCACCTGTTAATTTTTAAGATTTTGACACATTCAGCTCAAATGTACACAATTGCTGATTATGGCTGTCAAATCTAAACCAAACGTTGTGCACTCAAATCTTTTGCTGTATTTAGTTTATTTTGGCATCCGGATGATGATTCTAGCATGAAATTGCTTGGGCACCTGTTAATTTTTAAGATTTTGACACATTCAGCTCAAATGTACACAATTGCTGATTATGGCTGTCAAATCTAAACCAAACGTTGTGCACTCAAATCTTTTGCTGTATTTAGTTTATTTTGGCATCCGGATGATGATTCTAGCATGAAATTGCTTGGGCACCTGTTAATTTTTAAGATTTTGACACATTCAGCTCAAATGTACAATCATGCGCTAAAAACGCATTTAAAGCAATAAAAAGGTGATTATGGCTGTCAAACCTAAACCAAACGTTGTGCACTCAAATCTTTTGCTGTATTTAGTTTATTTTGGCATCCGGATGATGATTCTAGCATGAAATTGCTTGGGCTCCTGTTAATTTTTAAGATTTTGACACATTCAGCTCAAATGTACACAATTGCTGATTATGGCTGTCAAATCTAAACCAAACGTTGTGCACTCAAATCCTTTGCTGTATTTAGTTTATTTTGGCATCCGGATGATGATTCTAGCATGAAATTGCTTGGGCACCTGTTAATTTTTAAGATTTTGACACATTCAGCTCAAATGTACAATCATGCGCTAAAAACGCATTTAAAGCAATAAAAAGGTGATTATGGCTGTCAAACCTAAACCAAACGTTGTGCACTCAAATCTTTTGCTGTATTTAGTTTATTTTGGCATCCGGATGATGATTCTAGCATGAAATTGCTTGGGCACCTGTTAATTTTTAAGATTTTGACACATTCAGCTCAAATGTACACAATTGCTGATTATGGCTGTCAAATCTAAACCAAACGCTGTGCACTCAAATCTTTTGCTGTATTTAGTTTATTTTGGCATCCGGATGATGATTCTAGCATGAAATTGCTTGGGCACCTGTTAATTTTTAAGATTTTGACACATTCAGCTCAAATGTACAATCATGCGCTAAAAACGCATTTAAAGCAATAAAAAGGTGATTATGGCTGTCAAACCTAAACCAAACGTTGTGCACTCAAATCTTTTGCTGTATTTAGTTTATTTTGGCATCCGGATGATGATTCTAGCATGAAATTGCTTGGGCACCTGTTAATTTTTAAGATTTTGACACATTCAGCTCAAATGTACACAATTGCTGATTATGGCTGTCAAATCTAAACCAAACGCTGTGCACTCAAATCTTTTGCTGTATTTAGTTTATTTTGGCATCCGGATGATGATTCTAGCATGAAATTGCTTGGGCACCTGTTAATTTTTAAGATTTTGACACATTCAGCTCAAATGTACACAATTGCTGATTATGGCTGTCAAATCTAAACCAAACGCTGTGCACTCAAATCTTTTGCTGTATTTAGTTTATTTTGGCATCCGGATGATGATTCTAGCATGAAATTGCTTGGGCACCTGTTAATTTTTAAGATTTTGACACATTCAGCTCAAATGTACAATCATGCGCTAAAAACGCATTTAAAGCAATAAAAAGGTGATTATGGCTGTCAAACCTAAACCAAACGTTGTGCACTCAAATCTTTTGCTGTATTTAGTTTATTTTGGCATCCGGATGATGATTCTAGCATGAGATTGCTTGGGCACCTGTTAATTTTTAAGATGTTGACACATTCAGCTCAAATGTACACAATTGCTGATTATGGCTGTCAAATCTAAACCAAACGCTGTGCACTCAAATCTTTTGCTGTATTTAGTTTATTTTGGCATCCGGATGATGATTCTAGCATGAAATTGCTTGGGCACCTGTTAATTTTTAAGATTTTGACACATTCAGCTCAAATGTACAATCATGCGCTAAAAACGCATTTAAAGCAATAAAAAGGTGATTATGGCTGTCAAACCTAAACCAAACGTTGTGCACTCAAATCTTTTGCTGTATTTAGTTTATTTTGGCATCCGGATGATGATTCTAGCATGAAATTGCTTGGGCACCTGTTAATTTTTAAGATTTTGACACATTCAGCTCAAATGTACACAATTGCTGATTATGGCTGTCAAATCTAAATCAAACGTTGTGCACTCAAATCTTTTGCTGTATTTAGTTTATTTTGGCATCCGGATGATGATTCTAGCATGAAATGGCTTGGGCACCTGTTAATTTTTAAGATTTTGACACATTCAGCTCAAATGTACAATCATGCGCTAAAAACGCATTTAAAGCAATAAAAAGGTTATTATGGCTGTGAAACCTAAACCAAACGTTGTGCACTCAAATCTTTTGCTGTATTTAGTTTATTTTGGCATCCGGATGATGATTCTAGCATGAAATTGCTTGGGCACCTGTTAATTTTTAAGATTTTGACACATTCAGCTCAAATGTACACAATTGCTGATTATGGCTGGTAAATTTAAACCAAACGTTGTGCACTCAAATCTTTTGCTGTATTTAGTTTATTTTGGCATCCGGATGATGATTCTAGCATGAAATGGCTTGGGCACCTGTTAATTTTTAAGATTTTGACACATTCAGCTCAAATGTACAATCATGCGCTAAAAACGCATTTAAAGCAATAAAAAGGTGATTATGGCTGTCAAACCTAAACCAAACGTTGTGCACTCAAATCTTTTGCTGTATTTAGTTTATTTTGGCATCCGGATGATGATTCTAGCATGAAATTGCTTGGGCACCTGTTAATTTTTAAGATTTTGACACATTCAGCTCAAATGTACACAATTGCTGATTATGGCTGTCAAATCTAAACCAAACGCTGTGCACTCAAATCTTTTGCTGTATTTAGTTTATTTTGGCATCCGGATGATGATTCTAGCATGAAATTGCTTGGGCACCTGTTAATTTTTAAGATTTTGACACATTCAGCTCAAATGTACAATCATGCGCTAGAAACGCATTTAAAGCAATAAAAAGGTGATTATGGCTGTCAAACCTAAACCAAACGTTGTGCACTCAAATCTTTTGCTGTATTTAGTTTATTTTGGCATCCGGATGATGATTCTAGCATGAAATTGCTTGGGCACCTGTTAATTTTTAAGATTTTGACACATTCAGCTCAAATGTACACAATTGCTGATTATGGCTGTCAAATCTAAATCAAACGTTGTGCACTCAAATCTTTTGCTGTATTTAGTTTATTTTGGCATCCGGATGATGATTCTAGCATGAAATGGCTTGGGCACCTGTTAATTTTTAAGATTTTGACACATTCAGCTCAAATGTACAATCATGCGCTAAAAACGCATTTAAAGCAATAAAAAGGTGATTATGGCTGTCAAACCTAAACCAAACGTTGTGCACTCAAATCTTTTGCTGTATTTAGTTTATTTTGGCATCCGGATGATGATTCTAGCATGAGATTGCTTGGGCACCTGTTAATTTTTAAGATTTTGACACATTCAGCTCAAATGTACACAATTGCTGATTATGGCTGTCAAATCTAAACCAAACGCTGTGCACTCATATCTTTTGCTGTATTTAGTTTATTTTGGCATCCGGATGATGATTCTAGCATGAAATTGCTTGGGCACCTGTTAATTTTTAAGATTTTGACACATTCAGCTCAAATGTACAATCATGCGCTAAAAACGCATTTAAAGCAATAAAAAGGTGATTATGGCTGTCAAACCTAAACCAAACGTTGTGCACTCAAATCTTTTGCTGTATTTAGTTTATTTTGGCATCCGGATGATGATTCTAGCATGAAATTGCTTGGGCACCTGTTAATTTTTAAGATTTTGACACATTCAGCTCAAATGTACACAATTGCTGATTATGGCTGTCAAATCTAAACCAAACGTTGTGCACTCAAATCTTTTGCTGTATTTAGTTTATTTTGGCATCCGGATGATGATTCTAGCATGAAATGGCTTGGGCACCTGTTAATTTTTAAGATTTTGACACATTCAGCTCAAATGTACAATCATGCGCTAAAAACGCATTTAAAGCAATAAAAAGGTGATTATGGCTGTCAAACCTAAACCAAACGTTGTGCACTCAAATCTTTTGCTGTATTTAGTTTATTTTGGCATCCGGATGATGATTCTAGCATGAAATTGCTTGGGCACCTGTTAATTTTTAAGATTTTGACACATTCAGCTCAAATGTACACAATTGCTGATTATGGCTGTCAAATCTAAACCAAACGTTGTGCACTCAAATCTTTTGCTGTATTTAGTTTATTTTGGCATCCGGATGATGATTCTAGCATGAAATTGCTTGGGCACCTGTTAATTTTTAAGATTTTGACACATTCAGCTCAAATGTACACAATTGCTGATTATGGCTGTCAAATCTAAACCAAACGCTGTGCACTCAAATCTTTTGCTGTATTTAGTTTATTTTGGCATCCGGATGATGATTCTAGCATGAAATTGCTTGGGCACCTGTTAATTTTTAAGATTTTGACACATTCAGCTCAAATGTACACAATTGCTGATTATGGCTGTCAAATCTAAACCAAACGTTGTGCACTCAAATCTTTTGCTGTATTTAGTTTATTTTGGCATCCGGATGATGATTCTAGCATGAAATGGCTTGGGCACCTGTTAATTTTTAAGATTTTGACACATTCAGCTCAAATGTACAATCATGCGCTAAAAACGCATTTAAAGCAATAAAAAGGTTATTATGGCTGTCAAACCTAAACCAAACGTTGTGCACTCAAATCTTTTGCTGTATTTAGTTTATTTTGGCATCCGGATGATGATTCTAGCATGAAATTGCTTGGGCACCTGTTAATTTTTAAGATTTTGACACATTCAGCTCAAATGTACACAATTGCTGATTATGGCTGTCAAATCTAAACCAAACGTTGTGCACTCAAATCTTTTGCTGTATTTAGTTTATTTTGGCATCCGGATGATGATTCTAGCATGAAATTGCTTGGGCACCTGTTAATTTTTAAGATTTTGACACATTCAGCTCAAATGTACAATCATGCGCTAAAAACGCATTTAAAGCAATAAAAAGGTGATTATGGCTGTCAAACCTAAACCAAACGTTGTGCACTCAAATCTTTTGCTGTATTTAGTTTATTTTGGCATCCGGATGATGATTCTAGCATGAAATTGCTTGGGCACCTGTTAATTTTTAAGATTTTGACACATTCAGCTCAAATGTACACAATTGCTGATTATGGCTGTCAAATCTAAACCAAACGCTGTGCACTCAAATCTTTTGCTGTATTTAGTTTATTTTGGCATCCGGATGATGATTCTAGCATGAAATTGCTTGGGCACCTGTTAATTTTTAAGATTTTGACACATTCAGCTCAAATGTACAATCATGCGCTAAAAACGCATTTAAAGCAATAAAAAGGTGATTATGGCTGTCAAACCTAAACCAAACGTTGTGCACTCAAATCTTTTGCTGTATTTAGTTTATTTTGGCATCCGGATGAGGATTCTAGCATGAAATTGCTTGGGCACCTGTTAATTTTTAAGATTTTGACACATTCAGCTCAAATGTACAATCATGCGCTAGAAACGCATTTAAAGCAATAAAAAGGTGATTATGGCTGTCAAACCTAAACCAAACGTTGTGCAATCAAATCTTTTGCTGTATTTAGTTTATTTTGGCATCCGGATGATGATTCTAGCATGAATTTGCTTGGGCACCTGTTAATTTTTAAGATTTTTACACATTCAGCTCAAATGTACACAATTGCTGATTATGGCTGTCAAATCTAAACCAAACGTTGTGCACTCAAATCTTTTGCTGTATTTAGTTTATTTTGGCATCCGGATGATGATTCTAGCATGAAATTGCTTGGGCACCTGTTAATTTTTAAGATTTTGACACATTCAGCTCAAATGTACAATCATGCGCTAAAAACGCATTTAAAGCAATAAAAAGGTGATTATGGCTGTCAAACCTAAACCAAACGTTGTGCACTCAAATCTTTTGCTGTATTTAGTTTATTTTGGCATCCGGATGATGATTCTAGCATGAAATTGCTTGGGCACCTGTTAATTTTTAAGATTTTGACACATTCAGCTCAAATGTACACAATTGCTGATTATGGCTGTCAAATCTAAACCAAACGCTGTGCACTCAAATCTTTTGCTGTATTTAGTTTATTTTGGCATCCGGATGATGATTCTAGCATGAAATTGCTTGGGCACCTGTTAATTTTTAAGATTTTGACACATTCAGCTCAAATGTACAATCATGCGCTAAAAACGCATTTAAAGCAATAAAAAGGTGATTATGGCTGTCAAACCTAAACCAAACGTTGTGCACTCAAATCTTTTGCTGTATTTAGTTTATTTTGGCATCCGGATGATGATTCTAGCATGAAATTGCTTGGGCACCTGTTAATTTTTAAGATTTTGACACATTCAGCTCAAATGTACACAATTGCTGATTATGGCTGTCAAATCTAAACCAAACGCTGTGCACTCAAATCTTTTGCTGTATTTAGTTTATTTTGGCATCCGGATGATGATTCTAGCATGAAATTGCTTGGGCACCTGTTAATTTTTAAGATTTTGACACATTCAGCTCAAATGTACAATCATGCGCTAAAAACGCATTTAAAGCAATAAAAAGGTGATTATGGCTGTCAAACCTAAACCAAACGTTGTGCACTCAAATCTTTTGCTGTATTTAGTTTATTTTGGCATCCGGATGATGATTCTAGCATGAGATTGCTTGGGCACCTGTTAATTTTTAAGATTTTGACACATTCAGCTCAAATGTACACAATTGCTGATTATGGCTGTCAAATCTAAACCAAACGCTGTGCACTCAAATCTTTTGCTGTATTTAGTTTATTTTGGCATCCGGATGATGATTCTAGCATGAAATTGCTTGGGCACCTGTTAATTTTTAAGATTTTGACACATTCAGCTCAAATGTACAATCATGCGCTAAAAACGCATTTAAAGCAATAAAAAGGTGATTATGGCTGTCAAACCTAAACCAAACGTTGTGCACTCAAATCTTTTGCTGTATTTAGTTTATTTTGGCATCCGGATGATGATTCTAGCATGAAATTGCTTGGGCACCTGTTAATTTTTAAGATTTTGACACATTCAGCTCAAATGTACACAATTGCTGATTATGGCTGTCAAATCTAAACCAAACGTTGTGCACTCAAATCTTTTGCTGTATTTAGTTTATTTTGGCATCCGGATGATGATTCTAGCATGAAATTGCTTGGGCACCTGTTAATTTTTAAGATTTTGACACATTCAGCTCAAATGTACAATCATGCACTAAAAACGAATTTAAAGCAATAAAAAGGTGATAATGGCTGTCAAACCTAAACCAAACGTTGTGCACTCAAATCTTTTGCTGTATTTAGTTTATTTTGGCAACCGGATGATGATTCTAGCATGAAATTGCTTGGGCACCTGTTAATTTTTAAGATTTTGACACATTCAGCTCAAATGTACAATCATGCGCTAAAAACGCATTTAAAGCAATAAAAAGGTGATTATGGCTGTCAAACCTAAACCAAACGTTGTGCACTCAAATCTTTTGCTGTATTTAGTTTATTCTGGCATCCGGATGATGATTCTAGCATGAAATTGCTTGGGCACCTGTTAATTTTTAAGATTTTGACACATTCAGCTCAAATGTACACAATTGCTGATTATGGCTGTCAAATCTAAACCAAACGTTGTGCACTCAAATCTTTTGCTGTATTTAGTTTATTTTGGCATCCGGATGATGATTCTAGCATGAAATTGCTTGGGCACCTGTTAATTTTTAAGATTTTGACACATTCAGCTCAAATGTACAATCATGCGCTAAAAACGCATTTAAAGCAATAAAAAGGTGATTATGGCTGTCAAACCTAAACCAAACGTTGTGCACTCAAATCTTTTGCTGTATTTAGTTTATTCTGGCATCCGGATGATGATTCTAGCATGAAATTGCTTGGGCACCTGTTAATTTTTAAGATTTTGACACATTCAGCTCAAATGTACACAATTGCTGATTATGGCTGTCAAATCTAAACCAAACGTTGTGCACTCAAATCTTTTGCTGTATTTAGTTTATTTTGGCATCCGGATGATGATTCTAGCATGAAATTGCTTGGGCACCTGTTAATTTTTAAGATTTTGACACATTCAGCTCAAATGTACAATCATGCGCTAAAAACGCATTTAAAGCAATAAAAAGGTGATTATGGCTGTCAAACCTAAACCAAACGTTGTGCACTCAAATCTTTTGCTGTATTTAGTTTATTTTGGCATCCGGATGATGATTCTAGCATGAAATTGCTTGGGCACCTGTTAATTTTTAAGATTTTGACACATTCAGCTCAAATGTACACAATTGCTGATTATGGCTGTCAAATCTAAACCAAACGCTGTGCACTCAAATCCTTTGCTGTATTTAGTTTATTTTGGCATCCGGATGATGATTCTAGCATGAAATTGCTTGGGCACCTGTTAATTTTTAAGATTTTGACACATTCAGCTCAAATGTACAATCATGCGCTAAAAACGCATTTAAAGCAATAAAAAGGTGATTATGGCTGTCAAACCTAAACCAAACGTTGTGCACTCAAATCTTTTGCTGTATTTAGTTTATTTTGGCATCCGGATGATGATTCTAGCATGAGATTGCTTGGGCACCTGTTAATTTTTAAGATTTTGACACATTCAGCTCAAATGTACACAATTGCTGATTATGGCTGTCAAATCTAAACCAAACGCTGTGCACTCAAATCTTTTGCTGTATTTAGTTTATTTTGGCATCCGGATGATGATTCTAGCATGAAATTGCTTGGGCACCTGTTAATTTTTAAGATTTTGACACATTCAGCTCAAATGTACACAATTGCTGATTATGGCTGTCAAATCTAAACCAAACGCTGTGCACTCAAATCTTTTGCTGTATTTAGTTTATTTTGGCATTCGGATGATGATTCTAGCATGAAATTGCTTGGGCACCTGTTAATTTTTAAGATTTTGACACATTCAGCTCAAATGTACAATCATGCGCTAAAAACGCATTTAAAGCAATAAAAAGGTGATTATGGCTGTCAAACCTAAACCAAACGTTGTGCACTCAAATCTTTTGCTGTATTTAGTTTATTTTGGCATCCGGATGATGATTCTAGCATGAAATTGCTTGGGCACCTGTTAATTTTTAAGATTTTGACACATTCAGCTCAAATGTACAATCATGCGCTAAAAACGCATTTAAAGCAATAAAAAGGTTATTATGGCTGTCAAACCTAAACCAAACGTTGTGCACTCAAATCTTTTGCTGTATTTAGTTTATTTTGGCATCCGGATGATGATTCTAGCATGAAATTGCTTGGGCACCTGTTAATTTTTAAGATTTTGACACATTCAGCTCAAATGTACACAATTGCTGATTATGGCTGTCAAATCTAAACCAAACGTTGTGCACTCAAATCTTTTGCTGTATTTAGTTTATTTTGGCATCCGGATGATGATTCTAGCATGAAATTGCTTGGGCACCTGTTAATTTTTAAGATTTTGACACATTCAGCTCAAATGTACAATCATGCGCTAAAAACGCATTTAAAGCAATAAAAAGGTGATTATGGCTGTCAAACCTAAACCAAACGTTGTGCACTCAAATCTTTTGCTGTATTTAGTTTATTTTGGCATCCGGATGATGATTCTAGCATGAAATTGCTTGGGCACCTGTTAATTTTTAAGATTTTGACACATTCAGCTCAAATGTACACAATTGCTGATTATGGCTGTCAAATCTAAACCAAACGCTGTGCACTCAAATCTTTTGCTGTATTTAGTTTATTTTGGCATCCGGATGATGATTCTAGCATGAAATTGCTTGGGCACCTGTTAATTTTTAAGATTTTGACACATTCAGCTCAAATGTACAATCATGCGCTAAAAACGCATTTAAAGCAATAAAAAGGTGATTATGGCTGTCAAACCTAAACCAAACGTTGTGCACTCAAATCTTTTGCTGTATTTAGTTTATTTTGGCATCCGGATGAGGATTCTAGCATGAAATTGCTTGGGCACCTGTTAATTTTTAAGATTTTGACACATTCAGCTCAAATGTACAATCATGCGCTAGAAACGCATTTAAAGCAATAAAAAGGTGATTATGGCTGTCAAACCTAAACCAAACGTTGTGCAATCAAATCTTTTGCTGTATTTAGTTTATTTTGGCATCCGGATGATGATTCTAGCATGAATTTGCTTGGGCACCTGTTAATTTTTAAGATTTTTACACATTCAGCTCAAATGTACACAATTGCTGATTATGGCTGTCAAATCTAAACCAAACGTTGTGCACTCAAATCTTTTGCTGTATTTAGTTTATTTTGGCATCCGGATGATGATTCTAGCATGAAATTGCTTGGGCACCTGTTAATTTTTAAGATTTTGACACATTCAGCTCAAATGTACAATCATGCGCTAAAAACGCATTTAAAGCAATAAAAAGGTGATTATGGCTGTCAAACCTAAACCAAACGTTGTGCACTCAAATCTTTTGCTGTATTTAGTTTATTTTGGCATCCGGATGATGATTCTAGCATGAAATTGCTTGGGCACCTGTTAATTTTTAAGATTTTGACACATTCAGCTCAAATGTACACAATTGCTGATTATGGCTGTCAAATCTAAACCAAACGTTGTGCACTCAAATCTTTTGCTGTATTTAGTTTATTTTGGCATCCGGATGATGATTCTAGCATGAAATTGCTTGGGCACCTGTTAATTTTTAAGATTTTGACACATTCAGCTCAAATGTACAATCATGCGCTAAAAACGCATTTAAAGCAATAAAAAGGTGATTATGGCTGTCAAACCTAAACCAAACGTTGTGCACTCAAATCTTTTGCTGTATTTAGTTTATTTTGGCATCCGGATGATGATTCTAGCATGAAATTGCTTGGGCACCTGTTAATTTTTAAGATTTTGACACATTCAGCTCAAATGTACACAATTGCTGATTATGGCTGTCAAATCTAAACCAAACGCTGTGCACTCAAATCTTTTGCTGTATTTAGTTTATTTTGGCATCCGGATGATGATTCTAGCATGAAATTGCTTGGGCACCTGTTAATTTTTAAGATTTTGACACATTCAGCTCAAATGTACAATCATGCGCTAAAAACGCATTTAAAGCAATAAAAAGGTGATTATGGCTGTCAAACCTAAACCAAACGTTGTGCACTCAAATCTTTTGCTGTATTTAGTTTATTTTGGCATCCGGATGAGGATTCTAGCATGAAATTGCTTGGGCACCTGTTAATTTTTAAGATTTTGACACATTCAGCTCAAATGTACAATCATGCGCTAGAAACGCATTTAAAGCAATAAAAAGGTGATTATGGCTGTCAAACCTAAACCAAACGTTGTGCAATCAAATATTTTGCTGTATTTAGTTTATTTTGGCATCCGGATGATGATTCTAGCATGAATTTGCTTGGGCACCTGTTAATTTTTAAGATTTTTACACATTCAGCTCAAATGTACACAATTGCTGATTATGGCTGTCAAATCTAAACCAAACGTTGTGCACTCAAATCTTTTGCTGTATTTAGTTTATTTTGGCATCCGGATGATGATTCTAGCATGAAATTGCTTGGGCACCTGTTAATTTTTAAGATTTTGACACATTCAGCTCAAATGTACAATCATGCGCTAAAAACGCATTTAAAGCAATAAAAAGGTGATTATGGCTGTCAAACCTAAACCAAACGTTGTGCACTCAAATCTTTTGCTGTATTTAGTTTATTTTGGCATCCGGATGATGATTCTAGCATGAAATTGCTTGGGCACCTGTTAATTTTTAAGATTTTGACACATTCAGCTCAAATGTACACAATTGCTGATTATGTCTGTCAAATCTAAACCAAACGCTGTGCACTCAAATCTTTTGCTGTATTTAGTTTATTTTGGCATCCGGATGATGATTCTAGCATGAAATTGCTTGGGCACCTGTTAATTTTTAAGATTTTGACACATTCAGCTCAAATGTACACAATTGCTGATTATGGCTGTCAAATCTAAACCAAACGCTGTGCACTCAAATCTTTTGCTGTATTTAGTTTATTTTGGCATTCGGATGATGATTCTAGCATGAAATTGCTTGGGCACCTGTTAATTTTTAAGATTTTGACACATTCAGCTCAAATGTACAATCATGCGCTAAAAACGCATTTAAAGCAATAAAAAGGTGATTATGGCTGTCAAACCTAAACCAAACGTTGTGCACTCAAATCTTTTGCTGTATTTAGTTTATTTTGGCATCCGGATGATGATTCTAGCATGAAATTGCTTGGGCACCTGTTAATTTTTAAGATTTTGACACATTCAGCTCAAATGTACACAATTGCTGATTATGGCTGTCAAATCTAAACCAAACGTTGTGCACTCAAATCTTTTGCTGTATTTAGTTTATTTTGGCATCCGGATGATGATTCTAGCATGAAATTGCTTGGGCACCTGTTAATTTTTAAGATTTTGACACATTCAGCTCAAATGTACACAATTGCTGATTATGGCTGTCAAATCTAAACCAAACGCTGTGCACTCAAATCTTTTGCTGTATTTAGTTTATTTTGGCATCCGGATGATGATTCTAGCATGAAATTGCTTGGGCACCTGTTAATTTTTAAGATTTTGACACATTCAGCTCAAATGTACACAATTGCTGATTATGGCTGTCAAATCTAAACCAAACGTTGTGCACTCAAATCTTTTGCTGTATTTAGTTTATTTTGGCATCCGGATGATGATTCTAGCATGAAATGGCTTGGGCACCTGTTAATTTTTAAGATTTTGACACATTCAGCTCAAATGTACAATCATGCGCTAAAAACGCATTTAAAGCAATAAAAAGGTTATTATGGCTGTCAAACCTAAACCAAACGTTGTGCACTCAAATCTTTTGCTGTATTTAGTTTATTTTGGCATCCGGATGATGATTCTAGCATGAAATTGCTTGGGCACCTGTTAATTTTTAAGATTTTGACACATTCAGCTCAAATGTACACAATTGCTGATTATGGCTGTCAAATCTAAACCAAACGTTGTGCACTCAAATCTTTTGCTGTATTTAGTTTATTTTGGCATCCGGATGATGATTCTAGCATGAAATTGCTTGGGCACCTGTTAATTTTTAAGATTTTGACACATTCAGCTCAAATGTACAATCATGCGCTAAAAACGCATTTAAAGCAATAAAAAGGTGATTATGGCTGTCAAACCTAAACCAAACGTTGTGCACTCAAATCTTTTGCTGTATTTAGTTTATTTTGGCATCCGGATGATGATTCTAGCATGAAATTGCTTGGGCACCTGTTAATTTTTAAGATTTTGACACATTCAGCTCAAATGTACACAATTGCTGATTATGGCTGTCAAATCTAAACCAAACGCTGTGCACTCAAATCTTTTGCTGTATTTAGTTTATTTTGGCATCCGGATGATGATTCTAGCATGAAATTGCTTGGGCACCTGTTAATTTTTAAGATTTTGACACATTCAGCTCAAATGTACAATCATGCGCTAAAAACGCATTTAAAGCAATAAAAAGGTGATTATGGCTGTCAAACCTAAACCAAACGTTGTGCACTCAAATCTTTTGCTGTATTTAGTTTATTTTGGCATCCGGATGAGGATTCTAGCATGAAATTGCTTGGGCACCTGTTAATTTTTAAGATTTTGACACATTCAGCTCAAATGTACAATCATGCGCTAGAAACGCATTTAAAGCAATAAAAAGGTGATTATGGCTGTCAAACCTAAACCAAACGTTGTGCAATCAAATCTTTTGCTGTATTTAGTTTATTTTGGCATCCGGATGATGATTCTAGCATGAATTTGCTTGGGCACCTGTTAATTTTTAAGATTTTTACACATTCAGCTCAAATGTACACAATTGCTGATTATGGCTGTCAAATCTAAACCAAACGTTGTGCACTCAAATCTTTTGCTGTATTTAGTTTATTTTGGCATCCGGATGATGATTCTAGCATGAAATTGCTTGGGCACCTGTTAATTTTTAAGATTTTGACACATTCAGCTCAAATGTACAATCATGCGCTAAAAACGCATTTAAAGCAATAAAAAGGTGATTATGGCTGTCAAACCTAAACCAAACGTTGTGCACTCAAATCTTTTGCTGTATTTAGTTTATTTTGGCATCCGGATGATGATTCTAGCATGAAATTGCTTGGGCACCTGTTAATTTTTAAGATTTTGACACATTCAGCTCAAATGTACACAATTGCTGATTATGGCTGTCAAATCTAAACCAAACGCTGTGCACTCAAATCTTTTGCTGTATTTAGTTTATTTTGGCATCCGGATGATGATTCTAGCATGAAATTGCTTGGGCACCTGTTAATTTTTAAGATTTTGACACATTCAGCTCAAATGTACACAATTGCTGATTATGGCTGTCAAATCTAAACCAAACGCTGTGCACTCAAATCTTTTGCTGTATTTAGTTTATTTTGGCATTCGGATGATGATTCTAGCATGAAATTGCTTGGGCACCTGTTAATTTTTAAGATTTTGACACATTCAGCTCAAATGTACAATCATGCGCTAAAAACGCATTTAAAGCAATAAAAAGGTGATTATGGCTGTCAAACCTAAACCAAACGTTGTGCACTCAAATCTTTTGCTGTATTTAGTTTATTTTGGCATCCGGATGATGATTCTAGCATGAAATTGCTTGGGCACCTGTTAATTTTTAAGATTTTGACACATTCAGCTCAAATGTACAATCATGCGCTAAAAACGCATTTAAAGCAATAAAAAGGTTATTATGGCTGTCAAACCTAAACCAAACGTTGTGCACTCAAATCTTTTGCTGTATTTAGTTTATTTTGGCATCCGGATGATGATTCTAGCATGAAATTGCTTGGGCACCTGTTAATTTTTAAGATTTTGACACATTCAGCTCAAATGTACACAATTGCTGATTATGGCTGTCAAATCTAAACCAAACGTTGTGCACTCAAATCTTTTGCTGTATTTAGTTTATTTTGGCATCCGGATGATGATTCTAGCATGAAATTGCTTGGGCACCTGTTAATTTTTAAGATTTTGACACATTCAGCTCAAATGTACAATCATGCGCTAAAAACGCATTTAAAGCAATAAAAAGGTGATTATGGCTGTCAAACCTAAACCAAACGTTGTGCACTCAAATCTTTTGCTGTATTTAGTTTATTTTGGCATCCGGATGATGATTCTAGCATGAAATTGCTTGGGCACCTGTTAATTTTTAAGATTTTGACACATTCAGCTCAAATGTACACAATTGCTGATTATGGCTGTCAAATCTAAACCAAACGCTGTGCACTCAAATCTTTTGCTGTATTTAGTTTATTTTGGCATCCGGATGATGATTCTAGCATGAAATTGCTTGGGCACCTGTTAATTTTTAAGATTTTGACACATTCAGCTCAAATGTACAATCATGCGCTAAAAACGCATTTAAAGCAATAAAAAGGTGATTATGGCTGTCAAACCTAAACCAAACGTTGTGCACTCAAATCTTTTGCTGTATTTAGTTTATTTTGGCATCCGGATGAGGATTCTAGCATGAAATTGCTTGGGCACCTGTTAATTTTTAAGATTTTGACACATTCAGCTCAAATGTACAATCATGCGCTAGAAACGCATTTAAAGCAATAAAAAGGTGATTATGGCTGTCAAACCTAAACCAAACGTTGTGCAATCAAATCTTTTGCTGTATTTAGTTTATTTTGGCATCCGGATGATGATTCTAGCATGAATTTGCTTGGGCACCTGTTAATTTTTAAGATTTTTACACATTCAGCTCAAATGTACACAATTGCTGATTATGGCTGTCAAATCTAAACCAAACG
Source organism: Festucalex cinctus (assembly GCF_051991245.1). Lineage (NCBI taxonomy): Eukaryota > Metazoa > Chordata > Actinopteri > Syngnathiformes > Syngnathidae > Festucalex > Festucalex cinctus. Next base: position 53,032 of record NW_027520368.1, read on the forward strand.
TTGTGCACTCAAATCTTTTGCTGTATTTAGTTTATTTTGGCATCCGGATGATGATTCTAGCATGAAATTGCTTGGGCACCTGTTAATTTTTAAGATTTTGACACATTCAGCTCAAATGTACAATCATGCGCTAAAAACGCATTTAAAGCAATAAAAAGGTGATTATGGCTGTCAAACCTAAACCAAACGTTGTGCACTCAAATCTTTTGCTGTATTTAGTTTATTTTGGCATCCGGATGATGATTCTAGCATGAAATTGCTTGGGCACCTGTTAATTTTTAAGATTTTGACACATTCAGCTCAAATGTACACAATTGCTGATTATGGCTGTCAAATCTAAACCAAACGTTGTGCACTCAAATCTTTTGCTGTATTTAGTTTATTTTGGCATCCGGATGATGATTCTAGCATGAAATTGCTTGGGCACCTGTTAATTTTTAAGATTTTGACACATTCAGCTCAAATGTACAATCATGCGCTAAAAACGCATTTAAAGCAATAAAAAGGTGATTATGGCTGTCAAACCTAAACCAAACGTTGTGCACTCAAATCTTTTGCTGTATTTAGTTTATTTTGGCATCCGGATGATGATTCTAGCATGAAATTGCTTGGGCACCTGTTAATTTTTAAGATTTTGACACATTCAGCTCAAATGTACACAATTGCTGATTATGGCTGTCAAATCTAAACCAAACGCTGTGCACTCAAATCTTTTGCTGTATTTAGTTTATTTTGGCATCCGGATGATGATTCTAGCATGAAATTGCTTGGGCACCTGTTAATTTTTAAGATTTTGACACATTCAGCTCAAATGTACAATCATGCGCTAAAAACGCATTTAAAGCAATAAAAAGGTGATTATGGCTGTCAAACCTAAACCAAACGTTGTGCACTCAAATCTTTTGCTGTATTTAGTTTATTTTGGCATCCGGATGAGGATTCTAGCATGAAATTGCTTGGGCACCTGTTAATTTTTAAGATTTTGACACATTCAGCTCAAATGTACAATCATGCGCTAGAAACGCATTTAAAGCAATAAAAAGGTGATTATGGCTGTCAAACCTAAACCAAACGTTGTGCAATCAAATCTTTTGCTGTATTTAGTTTATTTTGGCATCCGGATGATGATTCTAGCATGAATTTGCTTGGGCACCTGTTAATTTTTAAGATTTTTACACATTCAGCTCAAATGTACACAATTGCTGATTATGGCTGTCAAATCTAAACCAAACGTTGTGCACTCAAATCTTTTGCTGTATTTAGTTTATTTTGGCATCCGGATGATGATTCTAGCATGAAATTGCTTGGGCACCTGTTAATTTTTAAGATTTTGACACATTCAGCTCAAATGTACAATCATGCGCTAAAAACGCATTTAAAGCAATAAAAAGGTGATTATGGCTGTCAAACCTAAACCAAACGTTGTGCACTCAAATCTTTTGCTGTATTTAGTTTATTTTGGCATCCGGATGATGATTCTAGCATGAAATTGCTTGGGCACCTGTTAATTTTTAAGATTTTGACACATTCAGCTCAAATGTACACAATTGCTGATTATGGCTGTCAAATCTAAACCAAACGCTGTGCACTCAAATCTTTTGCTGTATTTAGTTTATTTTGGCATCCGGATGATGATTCTAGCATGAAATTGCTTGGGCACCTGTTAATTTTTAAGATTTTGACACATTCAGCTCAAATGTACACAATTGCTGATTATGGCTGTCAAATCTAAACCAAACGCTGTGCACTCAAATCTTTTGCTGTATTTAGTTTATTTTGGCATTCGGATGATGATTCTAGCATGAAATTGCTTGGGCACCTGTTAATTTTTAAGATTTTGACACATTCAGCTCAAATGTACAATCATGCGCTAAAAACGCATTTAAAGCAATAAAAAGGTGATTATGGCTGTCAAACCTAAACCAAACGTTGTGCACTCAAATCTTTTGCTGTATTTAGTTTATTTTGGCATCCGGATGATGATTCTAGCATGAAATTGCTTGGGCACCTGTTAATTTTTAAGATTTTGACACATTCAGCTCAAATGTACACAATTGCTGATTATGGCTGTCAAATCTAAACCAAACGTTGTGCACTCAAATCTTTTGCTGTATTTAGTTTATTTTGGCATCCGGATGATGATTCTAGCATGAAATTGCTTGGGCACCTGTTAATTTTTAAGATTTTGACACATTCAGCTCAAATGTACACAATTGCTGATTATGGCTGTCAAATCTAAACCAAACGCTGTGCACTCAAATCTTTTGCTGTATTTAGTTTATTTTGGCATCCGGATGATGATTCTAGCATGAAATTGCTTGGGCACCTGTTAATTTTTAAGATTTTGACACATTCAGCTCAAATGTACACAATTGCTGATTATGGCTGTCAAATCTAAACCAAACGTTGTGCACTCAAATCTTTTGCTGTATTTAGTTTATTTTGGCATCCGGATGATGATTCTAGCATGAAATGGCTTGGGCACCTGTTAATTTTTAAGATTTTGACACATTCAGCTCAAATGTACAATCATGCGCTAAAAACGCATTTAAAGCAATAAAAAGGTTATTATGGCTGTCAAACCTAAACCAAACGTTGTGCACTCAAATCTTTTGCTGTATTTAGTTTATTTTGGCATCCGGATGATGATTCTAGCATGAAATTGCTTGGGCACCTGTTAATTTTTAAGATTTTGACACATTCAGCTCAAATGTACACAATTGCTGATTATGGCTGTCAAATCTAAACCAAACGTTGTGCACTCAAATCTTTTGCTGTATTTAGTTTATTTTGGCATCCGGATGATGATTCTAGCATGAAATTGCTTGGGCACCTGTTAATTTTTAAGATTTTGACACATTCAGCTCAAATGTACAATCATGCGCTAAAAACGCATTTAAAGCAATAAAAAGGTGATTATGGCTGTCAAACCTAAACCAAACGTTGTGCACTCAAATCTTTTGCTGTATTTAGTTTATTTTGGCATCCGGATGATGATTCTAGCATGAAATTGCTTGGGCACCTGTTAATTTTTAAGATTTTGACACATTCAGCTCAAATGTACACAATTGCTGATTATGGCTGTCAAATCTAAACCAAACGCTGTGCACTCAAATCTTTTGCTGTATTTAGTTTATTTTGGCATCCGGATGATGATTCTAGCATGAAATTGCTTGGGCACCTGTTAATTTTTAAGATTTTGACACATTCAGCTCAAATGTACAATCATGCGCTAAAAACGCATTTAAAGCAATAAAAAGGTGATTATGGCTGTCAAACCTAAACCAAACGTTGTGCACTCAAATCTTTTGCTGTATTTAGTTTATTTTGGCATCCGGATGAGGATTCTAGCATGAAATTGCTTGGGCACCTGTTAATTTTTAAGATTTTGACACATTCAGCTCAAATGTACAATCATGCGCTAGAAACGCATTTAAAGCAATAAAAAGGTGATTATGGCTGTCAAACCTAAACCAAACGTTGTGCAATCAAATCTTTTGCTGTATTTAGTTTATTTTGGCATCCGGATGATGATTCTAGCATGAATTTGCTTGGGCACCTGTTAATTTTTAAGATTTTTACACATTCAGCTCAAATGTACACAATTGCTGATTATGGCTGTCAAATCTAAACCAAACGTTGTGCACTCAAATCTTTTGCTGTATTTAGTTTATTTTGGCATCCGGATGATGATTCTAGCATGAAATTGCTTGGGCACCTGTTAATTTTTAAGATTTTGACACATTCAGCTCAAATGTACAATCATGCGCTAAAAACGCATTTAAAGCAATAAAAAGGTGATTATGGCTGTCAAACCTAAACCAAACGTTGTGCACTCAAATCTTTTGCTGTATTTAGTTTATTTTGGCATCCGGATGATGATTCTAGCATGAAATTGCTTGGGCACCTGTTAATTTTTAAGATTTTGACACATTCAGCTCAAATGTACACAATTGCTGATTATGGCTGTCAAATCTAAACCAAACGCTGTGCACTCAAATCTTTTGCTGTATTTAGTTTATTTTGGCATCCGGATGATGATTCTAGCATGAAATTGCTTGGGCACCTGTTAATTTTTAAGATTTTGACACATTCAGCTCAAATGTACAATCATGCGCTAAAAACGCATTTAAAGCAATAAAAAGGTGATTATGGCTGTCAAACCTAAACCAAACGTTGTGCACTCAAATCTTTTGCTGTATTTAGTTTATTTTGGCATCCGGATGATGATTCTAGCATGAAATTGCTTGGGCACCTGTTAATTTTTAAGATTTTGACACATTCAGCTCAAATGTACACAATTGCTGATTATGGCTGTCAAATCTAAACCAAACGCTGTGCACTCAAATCTTTTGCTGTATTTAGTTTATTTTGGCATCCGGATGATGATTCTAGCATGAAATTGCTTGGGCACCTGTTAATTTTTAAGATTTTGACACATTCAGCTCAAATGTACAATCATGCGCTAAAAACGCATTTAAAGCAATAAAAAGGTGATTATGGCTGTCAAACCTAAACCAAACGTTGTGCACTCAAATCTTTTGCTGTATTTAGTTTATTTTGGCATCCGGATGATGATTCTAGCATGAGATTGCTTGGGCACCTGTTAATTTTTAAGATTTTGACACATTCAGCTCAAATGTACACAATTGCTGATTATGGCTGTCAAATCTAAACCAAACGCTGTGCACTCAAATCTTTTGCTGTATTTAGTTTATTTTGGCATCCGGATGATGATTCTAGCATGAAATTGCTTGGGCACCTGTTAATTTTTAAGATTTTGACACATTCAGCTCAAATGTACAATCATGCGCTAAAAACGCATTTAAAGCAATAAAAAGGTGATTATGGCTGTCAAACCTAAACCAAACGTTGTGCACTCAAATCTTTTGCTGTATTTAGTTTATTTTGGCATCCGGATGATGATTCTAGCATGAAATTGCTTGGGCACCTGTTAATTTTTAAGATTTTGACACATTCAGCTCAAATGTACACAATTGCTGATTATGGCTGTCAAATCTAAACCAAACGTTGTGCACTCAAATCTTTTGCTGTATTTAGTTTATTTTGGCATCCGGATGATGATTCTAGCATGAAATTGCTTGGGCACCTGTTAATTTTTAAGATTTTGACACATTCAGCTCAAATGTACAATCATGCACTAAAAACGAATTTAAAGCAATAAAAAGGTGATAATGGCTGTCAAACCTAAACCAAACGTTGTGCACTCAAATCTTTTGCTGTATTTAGTTTATTTTGGCAACCGGATGATGATTCTAGCATGAAATTGCTTGGGCACCTGTTAATTTTTAAGATTTTGACACATTCAGCTCAAATGTACAATCATGCGCTAAAAACGCATTTAAAGCAATAAAAAGGTGATTATGGCTGTCAAACCTAAACCAAACGTTGTGCACTCAAATCTTTTGCTGTATTTAGTTTATTCTGGCATCCGGATGATGATTCTAGCATGAAATTGCTTGGGCACCTGTTAATTTTTAAGATTTTGACACATTCAGCTCAAATGTACACAATTGCTGATTATGGCTGTCAAATCTAAACCAAACGTTGTGCACTCAAATCTTTTGCTGTATTTAGTTTATTTTGGCATCCGGATGATGATTCTAGCATGAAATTGCTTGGGCACCTGTTAATTTTTAAGATTTTGACACATTCAGCTCAAATGTACAATCATGCGCTAAAAACGCATTTAAAGCAATAAAAAGGTGATTATGGCTGTCAAACCTAAACCAAACGTTGTGCACTCAAATCTTTTGCTGTATTTAGTTTATTTTGGCATCCGGATGATGATTCTAGCATGAAATTGCTTGGGCACCTGTTAATTTTTAAGATTTTGACACATTCAGCTCAAATGTACACAATTGCTGATTATGGCTGTCAAATCTAAACCAAACGCTGTGCACTCAAATCCTTTGCTGTATTTAGTTTATTTTGGCATCCGGATGATGATTCTAGCATGAAATTGCTTGGGCACCTGTTAATTTTTAAGATTTTGACACATTCAGCTCAAATGTACAATCATGCGCTAAAAACGCATTTAAAGCAATAAAAAGGTGATTATGGCTGTCAAACCTAAACCAAACGTTGTGCACTCAAATCTTTTGCTGTATTTAGTTTATTTTGGCATCCGGATGATGATTCTAGCATGAGATTGCTTGGGCACCTGTTAATTTTTAAGATTTTGACACATTCAGCTCAAATGTACACAATTGCTGATTATGGCTGTCAAATCTAAACCAAACGCTGTGCACTCAAATCTTTTGCTGTATTTAGTTTATTTTGGCATCCGGATGATGATTCTAGCATGAAATTGCTTGGGCACCTGTTAATTTTTAAGATTTTGACACATTCAGCTCAAATGTACAATCATGCGCTAAAAACGCATTTAAAGCAATAAAAAGGTGATTATGGCTGTCAAACCTAAACCAAACGTTGTGCACTCAAATCTTTTGCTGTATTTAGTTTATTTTGGCATCCGGATGATGATTCTAGCATGAAATTGCTTGGGCACCTGTTAATTTTTAAGATTTTGACACATTCAGCTCAAATGTACAATCATGCGCTAAAAACGCATTTAAAGCAATAAAAAGGTTATTATGGCTGTCAAACCTAAACCAAACGTTGTGCACTCAAATCTTTTGCTGTATTTAGTTTATTTTGGCATCCGGATGATGATTCTAGCATGAAATTGCTTGGGCACCTGTTAATTTTTAAGATTTTGACACATTCAGCTCAAATGTACACAATTGCTGATTATGGCTGTCAAATCTAAACCAAACGTTGTGCACTCAAATCTTTTGCTGTATTTAGTTTATTTTGGCATCCGGATGATGATTCTAGCATGAAATTGCTTGGGCACCTGTTAATTTTTAAGATTTTGACACATTCAGCTCAAATGTACAATCATGCGCTAAAAACGCATTTAAAGCAATAAAAAGGTGATTATGGCTGTCAAACCTAAACCAAACGTTGTGCACTCAAATCTTTTGCTGTATTTAGTTTATTTTGGCATCCGGATGATGATTCTAGCATGAAATTGCTTGGGCACCTGTTAATTTTTAAGATTTTGACACATTCAGCTCAAATGTACACAATTGCTGATTATGGCTGTCAAATCTAAACCAAACGCTGTGCACTCAAATCTTTTGCTGTATTTAGTTTATTTTGGCATCCGGATGATGATTCTAGCATGAAATTGCTTGGGCACCTGTTAATTTTTAAGATTTTGACACATTCAGCTCAAATGTACAATCATGCGCTAAAAACGCATTTAAAGCAATAAAAAGGTGATTATGGCTGTCAAACCTAAACCAAACGTTGTGCACTCAAATCTTTTGCTGTATTTAGTTTATTTTGGCATCCGGATGAGGATTCTAGCATGAAATTGCTTGGGCACCTGTTAATTTTTAAGATTTTGACACATTCAGCTCAAATGTACAATCATGCGCTAGAAACGCATTTAAAGCAATAAAAAGGTGATTATGGCTGTCAAACCTAAACCAAACGTTGTGCAATCAAATCTTTTGCTGTATTTAGTTTATTTTGGCATCCGGATGATGATTCTAGCATGAATTTGCTTGGGCACCTGTTAATTTTTAAGATTTTTACACATTCAGCTCAAATGTACACAATTGCTGATTATGGCTGTCAAATCTAAACCAAACGTTGTGCACTCAAATCTTTTGCTGTATTTAGTTTATTTTGGCATCCGGATGATGATTCTAGCATGAAATTGCTTGGGCACCTGTTAATTTTTAAGATTTTGACACATTCAGCTCAAATGTACAATCATGCGCTAAAAACGCATTTAAAGCAATAAAAAGGTGATTATGGCTGTCAAACCTAAACCAAACGTTGTGCACTCAAATCTTTTGCTGTATTTAGTTTATTTTGGCATCCGGATGATGATTCTAGCATGAAATTGCTTGGGCACCTGTTAATTTTTAAGATTTTGACACATTCAGCTCAAATGTACACAATTGCTGATTATGGCTGTCAAATCTAAACCAAACGTTGTGCACTCAAATCTTTTGCTGTATTTAGTTTATTTTGGCATCCGGATGATGATTCTAGCATGAAATTGCTTGGGCACCTGTTAATTTTTAAGATTTTGACACATTCAGCTCAAATGTACAATCATGCGCTAAAAACGCATTTAAAGCAATAAAAAGGTGATTATGGCTGTCAAACCTAAACCAAACGTTGTGCACTCAAATCTTTTGCTGTATTTAGTTTATTTTGGCATCCGGATGATGATTCTAGCATGAAATTGCTTGGGCACCTGTTAATTTTTAAGATTTTGACACATTCAGCTCAAATGTACACAATTGCTGATTATGGCTGTCAAATCTAAACCAAACGCTGTGCACTCAAATCTTTTGCTGTATTTAGTTTATTTTGGCATCCGGATGATGATTCTAGCATGAAATTGCTTGGGCACCTGTTAATTTTTAAGATTTTGACACATTCAGCTCAAATGTACAATCATGCGCTAAAAACGCATTTAAAGCAATAAAAAGGTGATTATGGCTGTCAAACCTAAACCAAACGTTGTGCACTCAAATCTTTTGCTGTATTTAGTTTATTTTGGCATCCGGATGAGGATTCTAGCATGAAATTGCTTGGGCACCTGTTAATTTTTAAGATTTTGACACATTCAGCTCAAATGTACAATCATGCGCTAGAAACGCATTTAAAGCAATAAAAAGGTGATTATGGCTGTCAAACCTAAACCAAACGTTGTGCAATCAAATCTTTTGCTGTATTTAGTTTATTTTGGCATCCGGATGATGATTCTAGCATGAATTTGCTTGGGCACCTGTTAATTTTTAAGATTTTTACACATTCAGCTCAAATGTACACAATTGCTGATTATGGCTGTCAAATCTAAACCAAACGTTGTGCACTCAAATCTTTTGCTGTATTTAGTTTATTTTGGCATCCGGATGATGATTCTAGCATGAAATTGCTTGGGCACCTGTTAATTTTTAAGATTTTGACACATTCAGCTCAAATGTACAATCATGCGCTAAAAACGCATTTAAAGCAATAAAAAGGTGATTATGGCTGTCAAACCTAAACCAAACGTTGTGCACTCAAATCTTTTGCTGTATTTAGTTTATTTTGGCATCCGGATGATGATTCTAGCATGAAATTGCTTGGGCACCTGTTAATTTTTAAGATTTTGACACATTCAGCTCAAATGTACACAATTGCTGATTATGGCTGTCAAATCTAAACCAAACGCTGTGCACTCAAATCTTTTGCTGTATTTAGTTTATTTTGGCATCCGGATGATGATTCTAGCATGAAATTGCTTGGGCACCTGTTAATTTTTAAGATTTTGACACATTCAGCTCAAATGTACACAATTGCTGATTATGGCTGTCAAATCTAAACCAAACGCTGTGCACTCAAATCTTTTGCTGTATTTAGTTTATTTTGGCATTCGGATGATGATTCTAGCATGAAATTGCTTGGGCACCTGTTAATTTTTAAGATTTTGACACATTCAGCTCAAATGTACAATCATGCGCTAAAAACGCATTTAAAGCAATAAAAAGGTGATTATGGCTGTCAAACCTAAACCAAACGTTGTGCACTCAAATCTTTTGCTGTATTTAGTTTATTTTGGCATCCGGATGATGATTCTAGCATGAAATTGCTTGGGCACCTGTTAATTTTTAAGATTTTGACACATTCAGCTCAAATGTACACAATTGCTGATTATGGCTGTCAAATCTAAACCAAACGTTGTGCACTCAAATCTTTTGCTGTATTTAGTTTATTTTGGCATCCGGATGATGATTCTAGCATGAAATTGCTTGGGCACCTGTTAATTTTTAAGATTTTGACACATTCAGCTCAAATGTACACAATTGCTGATTATGGCTGTCAAATCTAAACCAAACGCTGTGCACTCAAATCTTTTGCTGTATTTAGTTTATTTTGGCATCCGGATGATGATTCTAGCATGAAATTGCTTGGGCACCTGTTAATTTTTAAGATTTTGACACATTCAGCTCAAATGTACACAATTGCTGATTATGGCTGTCAAATCTAAACCAAACGTTGTGCACTCAAATCTTTTGCTGTATTTAGTTTATTTTGGCATCCGGATGATGATTCTAGCATGAAATGGCTTGGGCACCTGTTAATTTTTAAGATTTTGACACATTCAGCTCAAATGTACAATCATGCGCTAAAAACGCATTTAAAGCAATAAAAAGGTTATTATGGCTGTCAAACCTAAACCAAACGTTGTGCACTCAAATCTTTTGCTGTATTTAGTTTATTTTGGCATCCGGATGATGATTCTAGCATGAAATTGCTTGGGCACCTGTTAATTTTTAAGATTTTGACACATTCAGCTCAAATGTACACAATTGCTGATTATGGCTGTCAAATCTAAACCAAACGTTGTGCACTCAAATCTTTTGCTGTATTTAGTTTATTTTGGCATCCGGATGATGATTCTAGCATGAAATTGCTTGGGCACCTGTTAATTTTTAAGATTTTGACACATTCAGCTCAAATGTACAATCATGCGCTAAAAACGCATTTAAAGCAATAAAAAGGTGATTATGGCTGTCAAACCTAAACCAAACGTTGTGCACTCAAATCTTTTGCTGTATTTAGTTTATTTTGGCATCCGGATGATGATTCTAGCATGAAATTGCTTGGGCACCTGTTAATTTTTAAGATTTTGACACATTCAGCTCAAATGTACACAATTGCTGATTATGGCTGTCAAATCTAAACCAAACGCTGTGCACTCAAATCTTTTGCTGTATTTAGTTTATTTTGGCATCCGGATGATGATTCTAGCATGAAATTGCTTGGGCACCTGTTAATTTTTAAGATTTTGACACATTCAGCTCAAATGTACAATCATGCGCTAAAAACGCATTTAAAGCAATAAAAAGGTGATTATGGCTGTCAAACCTAAACCAAACGTTGTGCACTCAAATCTTTTGCTGTATTTAGTTTATTTTGGCATCCGGATGAGGATTCTAGCATGAAATTGCTTGGGCACCTGTTAATTTTTAAGATTTTGACACATTCAGCTCAAATGTACAATCATGCGCTAGAAACGCATTTAAAGCAATAAAAAGGTGATTATGGCTGTCAAACCTAAACCAAACGTTGTGCAATCAAATCTTTTGCTGTATTTAGTTTATTTTGGCATCCGGATGATGATTCTAGCATGAATTTGCTTGGGCACCTGTTAATTTTTAAGATTTTTACACATTCAGCTCAAATGTACACAATTGCTGATTATGGCTGTCAAATCTAAACCAAACGTTGTGCACTCAAATCTTTTGCTGTATTTAGTTTATTTTGGCATCCGGATGATGATTCTAGCATGAAATTGCTTGGGCACCTGTTAATTTTTAAGATTTTGACACATTCAGCTCAAATGTACACAATTGCTGATTATGGCTGTCAAATCTAAACCAAACGCTGTGCACTCAAATCTTTTGCTGTATTTAGTTTATTTTGGCATCCGGATGATGATTCTAGCATGAAATTGCTTGGGCACCTGTTAATTTTTAAGATTTTGACACATTCAGCTCAAATGTACACAATTGCTGATTATGGCTGTCAAATCTAAACCAAACGTTGTGCACTCAAATCTTTTGCTGTATTTAGTTTATTTTGGCATCCGGATGATGATTCTAGCATGAAATGGCTTGGGCACCTGTTAATTTTTAAGATTTTGACACATTCAGCTCAAATGTACAATCATGCGCTAAAAACGCATTTAAAGCAATAAAAAGGTTATTATGGCTGTCAAACCTAAACCAAACGTTGTGCACTCAAATCTTTTGCTGTATTTAGTTTATTTTGGCATCCGGATGATGATTCTAGCATGAAATTGCTTGGGCACCTGTTAATTTTTAAGATTTTGACACATTCAGCTCAAATGTACACAATTGCTGATTATGGCTGTCAAATCTAAACCAAACGTTGTGCACTCAAATCTTTTGCTGTATTTAGTTTATTTTGGCATCCGGATGATGATTCTAGCATGAAATTGCTTGGGCACCTGTTAATTTTTAAGATTTTGACACATTCAGCTCAAATGTACAATCATGCGCTAAAAACGCATTTAAAGCAATAAAAAGGTGATTATGGCTGTCAAACCTAAACCAAACGTTGTGCACTCAAATCTTTTGCTGTATTTAGTTTATTTTGGCATCCGGATGATGATTCTAGCATGAAATTGCTTGGGCACCTGTTAATTTTTAAGATTTTGACACATTCAGCTCAAATGTACACAATTGCTGATTATGGCTGTCAAATCTAAACCAAACGCTGTGCACTCAAATCTTTTGCTGTATTTAGTTTATTTTGGCATCCGGATGATGATTCTAGCATGAAATTGCTTGGGCACCTGTTAATTTTTAAGATTTTGACACATTCAGCTCAAATGTACAATCATGCGCTAAAAACGCATTTAAAGCAATAAAAAGGTGATTATGGCTGTCAAACCTAAACCAAACGTTGTGCACTCAAATCTTTTGCTGTATTTAGTTTATTTTGGCATCCGGATGAGGATTCTAGCATGAAATTGCTTGGGCACCTGTTAATTTTTAAGATTTTGACACATTCAGCTCAAATGTACAATCATGCGCTAGAAACGCATTTAAAGCAATAAAAAGGTGATTATGGCTGTCAAACCTAAACCAAACGTTGTGCAATCAAATCTTTTGCTGTATTTAGTTTATTTTGGCATCCGGATGATGATTCTAGCATGAATTTGCTTGGGCACCTGTTAATTTTTAAGATTTTTACACATTCAGCTCAAATGTACACAATTGCTGATTATGGCTGTCAAATCTAAACCAAACGTTGTGCACTCAAATCTTTTGCTGTATTTAGTTTATTTTGGCATCCGGATGATGATTCTAGCATGAAATTGCTTGGGCACCTGTTAATTTTTAAGATTTTGACACATTCAGCTCAAATGTACAATCATGCGCTAAAAACGCATTTAAAGCAATAAAAAGGTGATTATGGCTGTCAAACCTAAACCAAACGTTGTGCACTCAAATCTTTTGCTGTATTTAGTTTATTTTGGCATCCGGATGATGATTCTAGCATGAAATTGCTTGGGCACCTGTTAATTTTTAAGATTTTGACACATTCAGCTCAAATGTACACAATTGCTGATTATGGCTGTCAAATCTAAACCAAACGCTGTGCACTCAAATCTTTTGCTGTATTTAGTTTATTTTGGCATCCGGATGATGATTCTAGCATGAAATTGCTTGGGCACCTGTTAATTTTTAAGATTTTGACACATTCAGCTCAAATGTACACAATTGCTGATTATGGCTGTCAAATCTAAACCAAACGCTGTGCACTCAAATCTTTTGCTGTATTTAGTTTATTTTGGCATTCGGATGATGATTCTAGCATGAAATTGCTTGGGCACCTGTTAATTTTTAAGATTTTGACACATTCAGCTCAAATGTACAATCATGCGCTAAAAACGCATTTAAAGCAATAAAAAGGTGATTATGGCTGTCAAACCTAAACCAAACGTTGTGCACTCAAATCTTTTGCTGTATTTAGTTTATTTTGGCATCCGGATGATGATTCTAGCATGAAATTGCTTGGGCACCTGTTAATTTTTAAGATTTTGACACATTCAGCTCAAATGTACACAATTGCTGATTATGGCTGTCAAATCTAAACCAAACGTTGTGCACTCAAATCTTTTGCTGTATTTAATTTATTTTGGCATCCGGATGATGATTCTAGCATGAAATTGCTTGGGCACCTGTTAATTTTTAAGATTTTGACACATTCAGCTCAAATGTACACAATTGCTGATTATGGCTGTCAAATCTAAACCAAACGCTGTGCACTCAAATCTTTTGCTGTATTTAGTTTATTTTGGCATCCGGATGATGATTCTAGCATGAAATTGCTTGGGCACCTGTTAATTTTTAAGATTTTGACACATTCAGCTCAAATGTACACAATTGCTGATTATGGCTGTCAAATCTAAACCAAACGTTGTGCACTCAAATCTTTTGCTGTATTTAGTTTATTTTGGCATCCGGATGATGATTCTAGCATGAAATGGCTTGGGCACCTGTTAATTTTTAAGATTTTGACACATTCAGCTCAAATGTACAATCATGCGCTAAAAACGCATTTAAAGCAATAAAAAGGTTATTATGGCTGTCAAACCTAAACCAAACGTTGTGCACTCAAATCTTTTGCTGTATTTAGTTTATTTTGGCATCCGGATGATGATTCTAGCATGAAATTGCTTGGGCACCTGTTAATTTTTAAGATTTTGACACATTCAGCTCAAATGTACACAATTGCTGATTATGGCTGTCAAATCTAAACCAAACGTTGTGCACTCAAATCTTTTGCTGTATTTAGTTTATTTTGGCATCCGGATGATGATTCTAGCATGAAATTGCTTGGGCACCTGTTAATTTTTAAGATTTTGACACATTCAGCTCAAATGTACAATCATGCGCTAAAAACGCATTTAAAGCAATAAAAAGGTGATTATGGCTGTCAAACCTAAACCAAACGTTGTGCACTCAAATCTTTTGCTGTATTTAGTTTATTTTGGCATCCGGATGATGATTCTAGCATGAAATTGCTTGGGCACCTGTTAATTTTTAAGATTTTGACACATTCAGCTCAAATGTACACAATTGCTGATTATGGCTGTCAAATCTAAACCAAACGCTGTGCACTCAAATCTTTTGCTGTATTTAGTTTATTTTGGCATCCGGATGATGATTCTAGCATGAAATTGCTTGGGCACCTGTTAATTTTTAAGATTTTGACACATTCAGCTCAAATGTACAATCATGCGCTAAAAACGCATTTAAAGCAATAAAAAGGTGATTATGGCTGTCAAACCTAAACCAAACGTTGTGCACTCAAATCTTTTGCTGTATTTAGTTTATTTTGGCATCCGGATGAGGATTCTAGCATGAAATTGCTTGGGCACCTGTTAATTTTTAAGATTTTGACACATTCAGCTCAAATGTACAATCATGCGCTAGAAACGCATTTAAAGCAATAAAAAGGTGATTATGGCTGTCAAACCTAAACCAAACGTTGTGCAATCAAATCTTTTGCTGTATTTAGTTTATTTTGGCATCCGGATGATGATTCTAGCATGAATTTGCTTGGGCACCTGTTAATTTTTAAGATTTTTACACATTCAGCTCAAATGTACACAATTGCTGATTATGGCTGTCAAATCTAAACCAAACGTTGTGCACTCAAATCTTTTGCTGTATTTAGTTTATTTTGGCATCCGGATGATGATTCTAGCATGAAATTGCTTGGGCACCTGTTAATTTTTAAGATTTTGACACATTCAGCTCAAATGTACAATCATGCGCTAAAAACGCATTTAAAGCAATAAAAAGGTGATTATGGCTGTCAAACCTAAACCAAACGTTGTGCACTCAAATCTTTTGCTGTATTTAGTTTATTTTGGCATCCGGATGATGATTCTAGCATGAAATTGCTTGGGCACCTGTTAATTTTTAAGATTTTGACACATTCAGCTCAAATGTACACAATTGCTGATTATGGCTGTCAAATCTAAACCAAACGCTGTGCACTCAAATCTTTTGCTGTATTTAGTTTATTTTGGCATCCGGATGATGATTCTAGCATGAAATTGCTTGGGCACCTGTTAATTTTTAAGATTTTGACACATTCAGCTCAAATGTACAATCATGCGCTAAAAACGCATTTAAAGCAATAAAAAGGTGATTATGGCTGTCAAACCTAAACCAAACGTTGTGCACTCAAATCTTTTGCTGTATTTAGTTTATTTTGGCATCCGGATGATGATTCTAGCATGAAATTGCTTGGGCACCTGTTAATTTTTAAGATTTTGACACATTCAGCTCAAATGTACACAATTGCTGATTATGGCTGTCAAATCTAAACCAAACGCTGTGCACTCAAATCTTTTGCTGTATTTAGTTTATTTTGGCATCCGGATGATGATTCTAGCATGAAATTGCTTGGGCACCTGTTAATTTTTAAGATTTTGACACATTCAGCTCAAATGTACAATCATGCGCTAAAAACGCATTTAAAGCAATAAAAAGGTGATTATGGCTGTCAAACCTAAACCAAACGTTGTGCACTCAAATCTTTTGCTGTATTTAGTTTATTTTGGCATCCGGATGATGATTCTAGCATGAGATTGCTTGGGCACCTGTTAATTTTTAAGATTTTGACACATTCAGCTCAAATGTACACAATTGCTGATTATGGCTGTCAAATCTAAACCAAACGCTGTGCACTCAAATCTTTTGCTGTATTTAGTTTATTTTGGCATCCGGATGATGATTCTAGCATGAAATTGCTTGGGCACCTGTTAATTTTTAAGATTTTGACACATTCAGCTCAAATGTACAATCATGCGCTAAAAACGCATTTAAAGCAATAAAAAGGTGATTATGGCTGTCAAACCTAAACCAAACGTTGTGCACTCAAATCTTTTGCTGTATTTAGTTTATTTTGGCATCCGGATGATGATTCTAGCATGAAATTGCTTGGGCACCTGTTAATTTTTAAGATTTTGACACATTCAGCTCAAATGTACACAATTGCTGATTATGGCTGTCAAATCTAAACCAAACGTTGTGCACTCAAATCTTTTGCTGTATTTAGTTTATTTTGGCATCCGGATGATGATTCTAGCATGAAATTGCTTGGGCACCTGTTAATTTTTAAGATTTTGACACATTCAGCTCAAATGTACAATCATGCACTAAAAACGAATTTAAAGCAATAAAAAGGTGATAATGGCTGTCAAACCTAAACCAAACGTTGTGCACTCAAATCTTTTGCTGTATTTAGTTTATTTTGGCAACCGGATGATGATTCTAGCATGAAATTGCTTGGGCACCTGTTAATTTTTAAGATTTTGACACATTCAGCTCAAATGTACAATCATGCGCTAAAAACGCATTTAAAGCAATAAAAAGGTGATTATGGCTGTCAAACCTAAACCAAACGTTGTGCACTCAAATCTTTTGCTGTATTTAGTTTATTCTGGCATCCGGATGATGATTCTAGCATGAAATTGCTTGGGCACCTGTTAATTTTTAAGATTTTGACACATTCAGCTCAAATGTACACAATTGCTGATTATGGCTGTCAAATCTAAACCAAACGTTGTGCACTCAAATCTTTTGCTGTATTTAGTTTATTTTGGCATCCGGATGATGATTCTAGCATGAAATTGCTTGGGCACCTGTTAATTTTTAAGATTTTGACACATTCAGCTCAAATGTACAATCATGCGCTAAAAACGCATTTAAAGCAATAAAAAGGTGATTATGGCTGTCAAACCTAAACCAAACGTTGTGCACTCAAATCTTTTGCTGTATTTAGTTTATTTTGGCATCCGGATGATGATTCTAGCATGAAATTGCTTGGGCACCTGTTAATTTTTAAGATTTTGACACATTCAGCTCAAATGTACACAATTGCTGATTATGGCTGTCAAATCTAAACCAAACGCTGTGCACTCAAATCCTTTGCTGTATTTAGTTTATTTTGGCATCCGGATGATGATTCTAGCATGAAATTGCTTGGGCACCTGTTAATTTTTAAGATTTTGACACATTCAGCTCAAATGTACAATCATGCGCTAAAAACGCATTTAAAGCAATAAAAAGGTGATTATGGCTGTCAAACCTAAACCAAACGTTGTGCACTCAAATCTTTTGCTGTATTTAGTTTATTTTGGCATCCGGATGATGATTCTAGCATGAGATTGCTTGGGCACCTGTTAATTTTTAAGATTTTGACACATTCAGCTCAAATGTACACAATTGCTGATTATGGCTGTCAAATCTAAACCAAACGCTGTGCACTCAAATCTTTTGCTGTATTTAGTTTATTTTGGCATCCGGATGATGATTCTAGCATGAAATTGCTTGGGCACCTGTTAATTTTTAAGATTTTGACACATTCAGCTCAAATGTACACAATTGCTGATTATGGCTGTCAAATCTAAACCAAACGCTGTGCACTCAAATCTTTTGCTGTATTTAGTTTATTTTGGCATTCGGATGATGATTCTAGCATGAAATTGCTTGGGCACCTGTTAATTTTTAAGATTTTGACACATTCAGCTCAAATGTACAATCATGCGCTAAAAACGCATTTAAAGCAATAAAAAGGTGATTATGGCTGTCAAACCTAAACCAAACGTTGTGCACTCAAATCTTTTGCTGTATTTAGTTTATTTTGGCATCCGGATGATGATTCTAGCATGAGATTGCTTGGGCACCTGTTAATTTTTAAGATTTTGACACATTCAGCTCAAATGTACACAATTGCTGATTATGGCTGTCAAATCTAAACCAAACGCTGTGCACTCAAATCTTTTGCTGTATTTAGTTTATTTTGGCATCCGGATGATGATTCTAGCATGAAATTGCTTGGGCACCTGTTAATTTTTAAGATTTTGACACATTCAGCTCAAATGTACAATCATGCGCTAAAAACGCATTTAAAGCAATAAAAAGGTGATTATGGCTGTCAAACCTAAACCAAACGTTGTGCACTCAAATCTTTTGCTGTATTTAGTTTATTTTGGCATCCGGATGATGATTCTAGCATGAAATTGCTTGGGCACCTGTTAATTTTTAAGATTTTGACACATTCAGCTCAAATGTACACAATTGCTGATTATGGCTGTCAAATCTAAACCAAACGTTGTGCACTCAAATCTTTTGCTGTATTTAGTTTATTTTGGCATCCGGATGATGATTCTAGCATGAAATGGCTTGGGCACCTGTTAATTTTTAAGATTTTGACACATTCAGCTCAAATGTACAATCATGCGCTAAAAACGCATTTAAAGCAATAAAAAGGTGATTATGGCTGTCAAACCTAAACCAAACGTTGTGCACTCAAATCTTTTGCTGTATTTAGTTTATTTTGGCATCCGGATGAGGATTCTAGCATGAAATTGCTTGGGCACCTGTTAATTTTTAAGATTTTGACACATTCAGCTCAAATGTACAATCATGCGCTAAAAACGCATTTAAAGCAATAAAAAGGTGATTATGGCTGTCAAACCTAAACCAAACGTTGTGCACTCAAATCTTTTGCTGTATTTAGTTTATTTTGGCATCCGGATGATGATTCTAGCATGAAATTGCTTGGGCACCTGTTAATTTTTAAGATTTTGACACATTCAGCTCAAATGTACACAATTGCTGATTATGGCTGTCAAATCTAAACCAAACGCTGTGCACTCAAATCTTTTGCTGTATTTAGTTTATTTTGGCATCCGGATGATGATTCTAGCATGAAATTGCTTGGGCACCTGTTAATTTTTAAGATTTTGACACATTCAGCTCAAATGTACACAATTGCTGATTATGGCTGTCAAATCTAAACCAAACGCTGTGCACTCAAATCTTTTGCTGTATTTAGTTTATTTTGGCATTCGGATGATGATTCTAGCATGAAATTGCTTGGGCACCTGTTAATTTTTAAGATTTTGACACATTCAGCTCAAATGTACACAATTGCTGATTATGGCTGTCAAATCTAAACCAAACGCTGTGCACTCAAATCTTTTGCTGTATTTAGTTTATTTTGGCATTCGGATGATGATTCTAGCATGAAATTGCTTGGGCACCTGTTAATTTTTAAGATTTTGACACATTCAGCTCAAATGTACAATCATGCGCTAAAAACGCATTTAAAGCAATAAAAAGGTGATTATGGCTGTCAAACCTAAACCAAACGTTGTGCACTCAAATCTTTTGCTGTATTTAGTTTATTTTGGCATCCGGATGATGATTCTAGCATGAGATTGCTTGGGCACCTGTTAATTTTTAAGATTTTGACACATTCAGCTCAAATGTACACAATTGCTGATTATGGCTGTCAAATCTAAACCAAACGCTGTGCACTCAAATCTTTTGCTGTATTTAGTTTATTTTGGCATCCGGATGATGATTCTAGCATGAAATTGCTTGGGCACCTGTTAATTTTTAAGATTTTGACACATTCAGCTCAAATGTACAATCATGCGCTAAAAACGCATTTAAAGCAATAAAAAGGTGATTATGGCTGTCAAACCTAAACCAAACGTTGTGCACTCAAATCTTTTGCTGTATTTAGTTTATTTTGGCATCCGGATGATGATTCTAGCATGAAATTGCTTGGGCACCTGTTAATTTTTAAGATTTTGACACATTCAGCTCAAATGTACACAATTGCTGATTATGGCTGTCAAATCTAAACCAAACGTTGTGCACTCAAATCTTTTGCTGTATTTAGTTTATTTTGGCATCCGGATGATGATTCTAGCATGAAATGGCTTGGGCACCTGTTAATTTTTAAGATTTTGACACATTCAGCTCAAATGTACAATCATGCGCTAAAAACGCATTTAAAGCAATAAAAAGGTGATTATGGCTGTCAAACCTAAACCAAACGTTGTGCACTCAAATCTTTTGCTGTATTTAGTTTATTTTGGCATCCGGATGAGGATTCTAGCATGAAATTGCTTGGGCACCTGTTAATTTTTAAGATTTTGACACATTCAGCTCAAATGTACAATCATGCGCTAAAAACGCATTTAAAGCAATAAAAAGGTGATTATGGCTGTCAAACCTAAACCAAACGTTGTGCACTCAAATCTTTTGCTGTATTTAGTTTATTTTGGCATCCGGATGATGATTCTAGCATGAAATTGCTTGGGCACCTGTTAATTTTTAAGATTTTGACACATTCAGCTCAAATGTACACAATTGCTGATTATGGCTGTCAAATCTAAACCAAACGCTGTGCACTCAAATCTTTTGCTGTATTTAGTTTATTTTGGCATCCGGATGATGATTCTAGCATGAAATTGCTTGGGCACCTGTTAATTTTTAAGATTTTGACACATTCAGCTCAAATGTACACAATTGCTGATTATGGCTGTCAAATCTAAACCAAACGCTGTGCACTCAAATCTTTTGCTGTATTTAGTTTATTTTGGCATTCGGATGATGATTCTAGCATGAAATTGCTTGGGCACCTGTTAATTTTTAAGATTTTGACACATTCAGCTCAAATGTACAATCATGCGCTAAAAACGCATTTAAAGCAATAAAAAGGTGATTATGGCTGTCAAACCTAAACCAAACGTTGTGCACTCAAATCTTTTGCTGTATTTAGTTTATTTTGGCATCCGGATGATGATTCTAGCATGAAATTGCTTGGGCACCTGTTAATTTTTAAGATTTTGACACATTCAGCTCAAATGTACACAATTGCTGATTATGGCTGTCAAATCTAAACCAAACGTTGTGCACTCAAATCTTTTGCTGTATTTAGTTTATTTTGGCATCCGGATGATGATTCTAGCATGAAATTGCTTGGGCACCTGTTAATTTTTAAGATTTTGACACATTCAGCTCAAATGTACACAATTGCTGATTATGGCTGTCAAATCTAAACCAAACGCTGTGCACTCAAATCTTTTGCTGTATTTAGTTTATTTTGGCATCCGGATGATGATTCTAGCATGAAATTGCTTGGGCACCTGTTAATTTTTAAGATTTTGACACATTCAGCTCAAATGTACACAATTGCTGATTATGGCTGTCAAATCTAAACCAAACGTTGTGCACTCAAATCTTTTGCTGTATTTAGTTTATTTTGGCATCCGGATGATGATTCTAGCATGAAATGGCTTGGGCACCTGTTAATTTTTAAGATTTTGACACATTCAGCTCAAATGTACAATCATGCGCTAAAAACGCATTTAAAGCAATAAAAAGGTTATTATGGCTGTCAAACCTAAACCAAACGTTGTGCACTCAAATCTTTTGCTGTATTTAGTTTATTTTGGCATCCGGATGATGATTCTAGCATGAAATTGCTTGGGCACCTGTTAATTTTTAAGATTTTGACACATTCAGCTCAAATGTACACAATTGCTGATTATGGCTGTCAAATCTAAACCAAACGTTGTGCACTCAAATCTTTTGCTGTATTTAGTTTATTTTGGCATCCGGATGATGATTCTAGCATGAAATTGCTTGGGCACCTGTTAATTTTTAAGATTTTGACACATTCAGCTCAAATGTACAATCATGCGCTAAAAACGCATTTAAAGCAATAAAAAGGTGATTATGGCTGTCAAACCTAAACCAAACGTTGTGCACTCAAATCTTTTGCTGTATTTAGTTTATTTTGGCATCCGGATGATGATTCTAGCATGAAATTGCTTGGGCACCTGTTAATTTTTAAGATTTTGACACATTCAGCTCAAATGTACACAATTGCTGATTATGGCTGTCAAATCTAAACCAAACGCTGTGCACTCAAATCTTTTGCTGTATTTAGTTTATTTTGGCATCCGGATGATGATTCTAGCATGAAATTGCTTGGGCACCTGTTAATTTTTAAGATTTTGACACATTCAGCTCAAATGTACAATCATGCGCTAAAAACGCATTTAAAGCAATAAAAAGGTGATTATGGCTGTCAAACCTAAACCAAACGTTGTGCACTCAAATCTTTTGCTGTATTTAGTTTATTTTGGCATCCGGATGAGGATTCTAGCATGAAATTGCTTGGGCACCTGTTAATTTTTAAGATTTTGACACATTCAGCTCAAATGTACAATCATGCGCTAGAAACGCATTTAAAGCAATAAAAAGGTGATTATGGCTGTCAAACCTAAACCAAACGTTGTGCAATCAAATCTTTTGCTGTATTTAGTTTATTTTGGCATCCGGATGATGATTCTAGCATGAATTTGCTTGGGCACCTGTTAATTTTTAAGATTTTTACACATTCAG
Organism: Festucalex cinctus; assembly: GCF_051991245.1. Classification (NCBI taxonomy): domain Eukaryota; kingdom Metazoa; phylum Chordata; class Actinopteri; order Syngnathiformes; family Syngnathidae; genus Festucalex; species Festucalex cinctus. The sequence continues at coordinate 75,891 of NW_027520368.1, forward strand.
CTCAAATGTACACAATTGCTGATTATGGCTGTCAAATCTAAACCAAACGTTGTGCACTCAAATCTTTTGCTGTATTTAGTTTATTTTGGCATCCGGATGATGATTCTAGCATGAAATTGCTTGGGCACCTGTTAATTTTTAAGATTTTGACACATTCAGCTCAAATGTACAATCATGCGCTAAAAACGCATTTAAAGCAATAAAAAGGTGATTATGGCTGTCAAACCTAAACCAAACGTTGTGCACTCAAATCTTTTGCTGTATTTAGTTTATTTTGGCATCCGGATGATGATTCTAGCATGAAATTGCTTGGGCACCTGTTAATTTTTAAGATTTTGACACATTCAGCTCAAATGTACACAATTGCTGATTATGGCTGTCAAATCTAAACCAAACGCTGTGCACTCAAATCTTTTGCTGTATTTAGTTTATTTTGGCATCCGGATGATGATTCTAGCATGAAATTGCTTGGGCACCTGTTAATTTTTAAGATTTTGACACATTCAGCTCAAATGTACAATCATGCGCTAAAAACGCATTTAAAGCAATAAAAAGGTGATTATGGCTGTCAAACCTAAACCAAACGTTGTGCACTCAAATCTTTTGCTGTATTTAGTTTATTTTGGCATCCGGATGATGATTCTAGCATGAAATTGCTTGGGCACCTGTTAATTTTTAAGATTTTGACACATTCAGCTCAAATGTACACAATTGCTGATTATGGCTGTCAAATCTAAACCAAACGCTGTGCACTCAAATCTTTTGCTGTATTTAGTTTATTTTGGCATCCGGATGATGATTCTAGCATGAAATTGCTTGGGCACCTGTTAATTTTTAAGATTTTGACACATTCAGCTCAAATGTACAATCATGCGCTAAAAACGCATTTAAAGCAATAAAAAGGTGATTATGGCTGTCAAACCTAAACCAAACGTTGTGCACTCAAATCTTTTGCTGTATTTAGTTTATTTTGGCATCCGGATGATGATTCTAGCATGAGATTGCTTGGGCACCTGTTAATTTTTAAGATTTTGACACATTCAGCTCAAATGTACACAATTGCTGATTATGGCTGTCAAATCTAAACCAAACGCTGTGCACTCAAATCTTTTGCTGTATTTAGTTTATTTTGGCATCCGGATGATGATTCTAGCATGAAATTGCTTGGGCACCTGTTAATTTTTAAGATTTTGACACATTCAGCTCAAATGTACAATCATGCGCTAAAAACGCATTTAAAGCAATAAAAAGGTGATTATGGCTGTCAAACCTAAACCAAACGTTGTGCACTCAAATCTTTTGCTGTATTTAGTTTATTTTGGCATCCGGATGATGATTCTAGCATGAAATTGCTTGGGCACCTGTTAATTTTTAAGATTTTGACACATTCAGCTCAAATGTACACAATTGCTGATTATGGCTGTCAAATCTAAACCAAACGTTGTGCACTCAAATCTTTTGCTGTATTTAGTTTATTTTGGCATCCGGATGATGATTCTAGCATGAAATTGCTTGGGCACCTGTTAATTTTTAAGATTTTGACACATTCAGCTCAAATGTACAATCATGCACTAAAAACGAATTTAAAGCAATAAAAAGGTGATAATGGCTGTCAAACCTAAACCAAACGTTGTGCACTCAAATCTTTTGCTGTATTTAGTTTATTTTGGCAACCGGATGATGATTCTAGCATGAAATTGCTTGGGCACCTGTTAATTTTTAAGATTTTGACACATTCAGCTCAAATGTACAATCATGCGCTAAAAACGCATTTAAAGCAATAAAAAGGTGATTATGGCTGTCAAACCTAAACCAAACGTTGTGCACTCAAATCTTTTGCTGTATTTAGTTTATTCTGGCATCCGGATGATGATTCTAGCATGAAATTGCTTGGGCACCTGTTAATTTTTAAGATTTTGACACATTCAGCTCAAATGTACACAATTGCTGATTATGGCTGTCAAATCTAAACCAAACGTTGTGCACTCAAATCTTTTGCTGTATTTAGTTTATTTTGGCATCCGGATGATGATTCTAGCATGAAATTGCTTGGGCACCTGTTAATTTTTAAGATTTTGACACATTCAGCTCAAATGTACAATCATGCCTTAAAAACGCATTTAAAGCAATAAAAAGGTGATTATGGCTGTCAAACCTAAACCAAACGTTGTGCACTCAAATCTTTTGCTGTATTTAGTTTATTTTGGCATCCGGATGATGATTCTAGCATGAAATTGCTTGGGCACCTGTTAATTTTTAAGATTTTGACACATTCAGCTCAAATGTACACAATTGCTGATTATGGCTGTCAAATCTAAACCAAACGCTGTGCACTCAAATCCTTTGCTGTATTTAGTTTATTTTGGCATCCGGATGATGATTCTAGCATGAAATTGCTTGGGCACCTGTTAATTTTTAAGATTTTGACACATTCAGCTCAAATGTACAATCATGCGCTAAAAACGCATTTAAAGCAATAAAAAGGTGATTATGGCTGTCAAACCTAAACCAAACGTTGTGCACTCAAATCTTTTGCTGTATTTAGTTTATTTTGGCATCCGGATGATGATTCTAGCATGAGATTGCTTGGGCACCTGTTAATTTTTAAGATTTTGACACATTCAGCTCAAATGTACACAATTGCTGATTATGGCTGTCAAATCTAAACCAAACGCTGTGCACTCAAATCTTTTGCTGTATTTAGTTTATTTTGGCATCCGGATGATGATTCTAGCATGAAATTGCTTGGGCACCTGTTAATTTTTAAGATTTTGACACATTCAGCTCAAATGTACACAATTGCTGATTATGGCTGTCAAATCTAAACCAAACGCTGTGCACTCAAATCTTTTGCTGTATTTAGTTTATTTTGGCATTCGGATGATGATTCTAGCATGAAATTGCTTGGGCACCTGTTAATTTTTAAGATTTTGACACATTCAGCTCAAATGTACAATCATGCGCTAAAAACGCATTTAAAGCAATAAAAAGGTGATTATGGCTGTCAAACCTAAACCAAACGTTGTGCACTCAAATCTTTTGCTGTATTTAGTTTATTTTGGCATCCGGATGATGATTCTAGCATGAGATTGCTTGGGCACCTGTTAATTTTTAAGATTTTGACACATTCAGCTCAAATGTACACAATTGCTGATTATGGCTGTCAAATCTAAACCAAACGCTGTGCACTCAAATCTTTTGCTGTATTTAGTTTATTTTGGCATCCGGATGATGATTCTAGCATGAAATTGCTTGGGCACCTGTTAATTTTTAAGATTTTGACACATTCAGCTCAAATGTACAATCATGCGCTAAAAACGCATTTAAAGCAATAAAAAGGTGATTATGGCTGTCAAACCTAAACCAAACGTTGTGCACTCAAATCTTTTGCTGTATTTAGTTTATTTTGGCATCCGGATGATGATTCTAGCATGAAATTGCTTGGGCACCTGTTAATTTTTAAGATTTTGACACATTCAGCTCAAATGTACACAATTGCTGATTATGGCTGTCAAATCTAAACCAAACGTTGTGCACTCAAATCTTTTGCTGTATTTAGTTTATTTTGGCATCCGGATGATGATTCTAGCATGAAATGGCTTGGGCACCTGTTAATTTTTAAGATTTTGACACATTCAGCTCAAATGTACAATCATGCGCTAAAAACGCATTTAAAGCAATAAAAAGGTGATTATGGCTGTCAAACCTAAACCAAACGTTGTGCACTCAAATCTTTTGCTGTATTTAGTTTATTTTGGCATCCGGATGAGGATTCTAGCATGAAATTGCTTGGGCACCTGTTAATTTTTAAGATTTTGACACATTCAGCTCAAATGTACAATCATGCGCTAGAAACGCATTTAAAGCAATAAAAAGGTGATTATGGCTGTCAAACCTAAACCAAACGTTGTGCAATCAAATCTTTTGCTGTATTTAGTTTATTTTGGCATCCGGATGATGATTCTAGCATGAATTTGCTTGGGCACCTGTTAATTTTTAAGATTTTTACACATTCAGCTCAAATGTACACAATTGCTGATTATGGCTGTCAAATCTAAACCAAACGTTGTGCACTCAAATCTTTTGCTGTATTTAGTTTATTTTGGCATCCGGATGATGATTCTAGCATGAAATTGCTTGGGCACCTGTTAATTTTTAAGATTTTGACACATTCAGCTCAAATGTACAATCATGCGCTAAAAACGCATTTAAAGCAATAAAAAGGTGATTATGGCTGTCAAACCTAAACCAAACGTTGTGCACTCAAATCTTTTGCTGTATTTAGTTTATTTTGGCATCCGGATGATGATTCTAGCATGAAATTGCTTGGGCACCTGTTAATTTTTAAGATTTTGACACATTCAGCTCAAATGTACACAATTGCTGATTATGGCTGTCAAATCTAAACCAAACGTTGTGCACTCAAATCTTTTGCTGTATTTAGTTTATTTTGGCATCCGGATGATGATTCTAGCATGAAATTGCTAGGGCACCTGTTAATTTTTAAGATTTTGACACATTCAGCTCAAATGTACAATCATGCGCTAAAAACGCATTTAAAGCAATAAAAAGGTGATTATGGCTGTCAAACCTAAACCAAACGTTGTGCACTCAAATCTTTTGCTGTATTTAGTTTATTTTGGCATCCGGATGATGATTCTAGCATGAGATTGCTTGGGCACCTGTTAATTTTTAAGATTTTGACACATTCAGCTCAAATGTACACAATTGCTGATTATGGCTGTCAAATCTAAACCAAACGCTGTGCACTCAAATCTTTTGCTGTATTTAGTTTATTTTGGCATCCGGATGATGATTCTAGCATGAAATTGCTTGGGCACCTGTTAATTTTTAAGATTTTGACACATTCAGCTCAAATGTACACAATTGCTGATTATGGCTGTCAAATCTAAACCAAACGCTGTGCACTCAAATCTTTTGCTGTATTTAGTTTATTTTGGCATCCGGATGATGATTCTAGCATGAAATTGCTTGGGCACCTGTTAATTTTTAAGATTTTGACACATTCAGCTCAAATGTACAATCATGCGCTAAAAACGCATTTAAAGCAATAAAAAGGTGATTATGGCTGTCAAACCTAAACCAAACGTTGTGCACTCAAATCTTTTGCTGTATTTAGTTTATTTTGGCATCCGGATGATGATTCTAGCATGAAATTGCTTGGGCACCTGTTAATTTTTAAGATTTTGACACATTCAGCTCAAATGTACACAATTGCTGATTATGGCTGTCAAATCTAAACCAAACGCTGTGCACTCAAATCTTTTGCTGTATTTAATTTATTTTGGCATCCGGATGATGATTCTAGCATGAAATTGCTTGGGCACCTGTTAATTTTTAAGATTTTGACACATTCAGCTCAAATGTACAATCATGCGCTAAAAACGCATTTAAAGCAATAAAAAGGTGATTATGGCTGTCAAACCTAAACCAAACGTTGTGCACTCAAATCTTTTGCTGTATTTAGTTTATTTTGGCATCCGGATGATGATTCTAGCATGAAATTGCTTGGGCTCCTGTTAATTTTTAAGATTTTGACACATTCAGCTCAAATGTACAATCATGCGCTAAAAACGCATTTAAAGCAATAAAAAGGTGATTATGGCTGTCAAACCTAAACCAAACGTTGTGCACTCAAATCTTTTGCTGTATTTAGTTTATTTTGGCATCCGGATGATGATTCTAGCATGAAATTGCTTGGGCACCTGTTAATTTTTAAGATTTTGACACATTCAGCTCAAATGTACACAATTGCTGATTATGGCTGTCAAATCTAAACCAAACGCTGTGCACTCAAATCTTTTGCTGTATTTAGTTTATTTTGGCATCCGGATGATGATTCTAGCATGAAATTGCTTGGGCACCTGTTAATTTTTAAGATTTTGACACATTCAGCTCAAATGTACAATCATGCGCTAAAAACGCATTTAAAGCAATAAAAAGGTGATTATGGCTGTCAAACCTAAACCAAACGTTGTGCACTCAAATCTTTTGCTGTATTTAGTTTATTTTGGCATCCGGATGATGATTCTAGCATGAGATTGCTTGGGCACCTGTTAATTTTTAAGATTTTGACACATTCAGCTCAAATGTACACAATTGCTGATTATGGCTGTCAAATCTAAACCAAACGCTGTGCACTCAAATCTTTTGCTGTATTTAGTTTATTTTGGCATCCGGATGATGATTCTAGCATGAAATTGCTTGGGCACCTGTTAATTTTTAAGATTTTGACACATTCAGCTCAAATGTACAATCATGCGCTAAAAACGCATTTAAAGCAATAAAAAGGTGATTATGGCTGTCAAACCTAAACCAAACGTTGTGCACTCAAATCTTTTGCTGTATTTAGTTTATTTTGGCATCCGGATGATGATTCTAGCATGAGATTGCTTGGGCACCTGTTAATTTTTAAGATTTTGACACATTCAGCTCAAATGTACACAATTGCTGATTATGGCTGTCAAATCTAAACCAAACGCTGTGCACTCAAATCTTTTGCTGTATTTAGTTTATTTTGGCATCCGGATGATGATTCTAGCATGAAATTGCTTGGGCACCTGTTAATTTTTAAGATTTTGACACATTCAGCTCAAATGTACAATCATGCGCTAAAAACGCATTTAAAGCAATAAAAAGGTGATTATGGCTGTCAAACCTAAACCAAACGTTGTGCACTCAAATCTTTTGCTGTATTTAGTTTATTTTGGCATCCGGATGAGGATTCTAGCATGAAATTGCTTGGGCACCTGTTAATTTTTAAGATTTTGACACATTCAGCTCAAATGTACAATCATGCGCTAGAAACGCATTTAAAGCAATAAAAAGGTGATTATGGCTGTCAAACCTAAACCAAACGTTGTGCAATCAAATCTTTTGCTGTATTTAGTTTATTTTGGCATCCGGATGATGATTCTAGCATGAATTTGCTTGGGCACCTGTTAATTTTTAAGATTTTTACACATTCAGCTCAAATGTACACAATTGCTGATTATGGCTGTCAAATCTAAACCAAACGTTGTGCACTCAAATCTTTTGCTGTATTTAGTTTATTTTGGCATCCGGATGATGATTCTAGCATGAAATTGCTTGGGCACCTGTTAATTTTTAAGATTTTGACACATTCAGCTCAAATGTACAATCATGCGCTAAAAACGCATTTAAAGCAATAAAAAGGTGATTATGGCTGTCAAACCTAAACCAAACGTTGTGCACTCAAATCTTTTGCTGTATTTAGTTTATTTTGGCATCCGGATGATGATTCTAGCATGAAATTGCTTGGGCACCTGTTAATTTTTAAGATTTTGACACATTCAGCTCAAATGTACACAATTGCTGATTATGGCTGTCAAATCTAAACCAAACGCTGTGCACTCAAATCTTTTGCTGTATTTAGTTTATTTTGGCATCCGGATGATGATTCTAGCATGAAATTGCTTGGGCACCTGTTAATTTTTAAGATTTTGACACATTCAGCTCAAATGTACAATCATGCGCTAAAAACGCATTTAAAGCAATAAAAAGGTGATTATGGCTGTCAAACCTAAACCAAACGTTGTGCACTCAAATCTTTTGCTGTATTTAGTTTATTTTGGCATCCGGATGATGATTCTAGCATGAGATTGCTTGGGCACCTGTTAATTTTTAAGATTTTGACACATTCAGCTCAAATGTACACAATTGCTGATTATGGCTGTCAAATCTAAACCAAACGCTGTGCACTCAAATCTTTTGCTGTATTTAGTTTATTTTGGCATCCGGATGATGATTCTAGCATGAAATTGCTTGGGCACCTGTTAATTTTTAAGATTTTGACACATTCAGCTCAAATGTACAATCATGCGCTAAAAACGCATTTAAAGCAATAAAAAGGTGATTATGGCTGTCAAACCTAAACCAAACGTTGTGCACTCAAATCTTTTGCTGTATTTAGTTTATTTTGGCATCCGGATGATGATTCTAGCATGAGATTGCTTGGGCACCTGTTAATTTTTAAGATTTTGACACATTCAGCTCAAATGTACACAATTGCTGATTATGGCTGTCAAATCTAAACCAAACGCTGTGCACTCAAATCTTTTGCTGTATTTAGTTTATTTTGGCATCCGGATGATGATTCTAGCATGAAATTGCTTGGGCACCTGTTAATTTTTAAGATTTTGACACATTCAGCTCAAATGTACAATCATGCGCTAAAAACGCATTTAAAGCAATAAAAAGGTGATTATGGCTGTCAAACCTAAACCAAACGTTGTGCACTCAAATCTTTTGCTGTATTTAGTTTATTTTGGCATCCGGATGATGATTCTAGCATGAAATTGCTTGGGCACCTGTTAATTTTTAAGATTTTGACACATTCAGCTCAAATGTACACAATTGCTGATTATGGCTGTCAAATCTAAACCAAACGTTGTGCACTCAAATCTTTTGCTGTATTTAGTTTATTTTGGCATCCGGATGAGGATTCTAGCATGAAATTGCTTGGGCACCTGTTAATTTTTAAGATTTTGACACATTCAGCTCAAATGTACAATCATGCGCTAGAAACGCATTTAAAGCAATAAAAAGGTGATTATGGCTGTCAAACCTAAACCAAACGTTGTGCAATCAAATCTTTTGCTGTATTTAGTTTATTTTGGCATCCGGATGATGATTCTAGCATGAATTTGCTTGGGCACCTGTTAATTTTTAAGATTTTTACACATTCAGCTCAAATGTACACAATTGCTGATTATGGCTGTCAAATCTAAACCAAACGTTGTGCACTCAAATCTTTTGCTGTATTTAGTTTATTTTGGCATCCGGATGATGATTCTAGCATGAAATTGCTTGGGCACCTGTTAATTTTTAAGATTTTGACACATTCAGCTCAAATGTACAATCATGCGCTAAAAACGCATTTAAAGCAATAAAAAGGTGATTATGGCTGTCAAACCTAAACCAAACGTTGTGCACTCAAATCTTTTGCTGTATTTAGTTTATTTTGGCATCCGGATGATGATTCTAGCATGAAATTGCTTGGGCACCTGTTAATTTTTAAGATTTTGACACATTCAGCTCAAATGTACACAATTGCTGATTATGGCTGTCAAATCTAAACCAAACGCTGTGCACTCAAATCTTTTGCTGTATTTAGTTTATTTTGGCATCCGGATGATGATTCTAGCATGAAATTGCTTGGGCACCTGTTAATTTTTAAGATTTTGACACATTCAGCTCAAATGTACAATCATGCGCTAAAAACGCATTTAAAGCAATAAAAAGGTGATTATGGCTGTCAAACCTAAACCAAACGTTGTGCACTCAAATCTTTTGCTGTATTTAGTTTATTTTGGCATCCGGATGATGATTCTAGCATGAAATTGCTTGGGCACCTGTTAATTTTTAAGATTTTGACACATTCAGCTCAAATGTACACAATTGCTGATTATGGCTGTCAAATCTAAACCAAACGCTGTGCACTCAAATCTTTTGCTGTATTTAGTTTATTTTGGCATCCGGATGATGATTCTAGCATGAAATTGCTTGGGCACCTGTTAATTTTTAAGATTTTGACACATTCAGCTCAAATGTACAATCATGCGCTAAAAACGCATTTAAAGCAATAAAAAGGTGATTATGGCTGTCAAACCTAAACCAAACGTTGTGCACTCAAATCTTTTGCTGTATTTAGTTTATTTTGGCATCCGGATGATGATTCTAGCATGAGATTGCTTGGGCACCTGTTAATTTTTAAGATTTTGACACATTCAGCTCAAATGTACACAATTGCTGATTATGGCTGTCAAATCTAAACCAAACGCTGTGCACTCAAATCTTTTGCTGTATTTAGTTTATTTTGGCATCCGGATGATGATTCTAGCATGAAATTGCTTGGGCACCTGTTAATTTTTAAGATTTTGACACATTCAGCTCAAATGTACAATCATGCGCTAAAAACGCATTTAAAGCAATAAAAAGGTGATTATGGCTGTCAAACCTAAACCAAACGTTGTGCACTCAAATCTTTTGCTGTATTTAGTTTATTTTGGCATCCGGATGATGATTCTAGCATGAAATTGCTTGGGCACCTGTTAATTTTTAAGATTTTGACACATTCAGCTCAAATGTACACAATTGCTGATTATGGCTGTCAAATCTAAACCAAACGTTGTGCACTCAAATCTTTTGCTGTATTTAGTTTATTTTGGCATCCGGATGATGATTCTAGCATGAAATTGCTTGGGCACCTGTTAATTTTTAAGATTTTGACACATTCAGCTCAAATGTACAATCATGCACTAAAAACGAATTTAAAGCAATAAAAAGGTGATAATGGCTGTCAAACCTAAACCAAACGTTGTGCACTCAAATCTTTTGCTGTATTTAGTTTATTTTGGCAACCGGATGATGATTCTAGCATGAAATTGCTTGGGCACCTGTTAATTTTTAAGATTTTGACACATTCAGCTCAAATGTACAATCATGCGCTAAAAACGCATTTAAAGCAATAAAAAGGTGATTATGGCTGTCAAACCTAAACCAAACGTTGTGCACTCAAATCTTTTGCTGTATTTAGTTTATTCTGGCATCCGGATGATGATTCTAGCATGAAATTGCTTGGGCACCTGTTAATTTTTAAGATTTTGACACATTCAGCTCAAATGTACACAATTGCTGATTATGGCTGTCAAATCTAAACCAAACGTTGTGCACTCAAATCTTTTGCTGTATTTAGTTTATTTTGGCATCCGGATGATGATTCTAGCATGAAATTGCTTGGGCACCTGTTAATTTTTAAGATTTTGACACATTCAGCTCAAATGTACAATCATGCGCTAAAAACGCATTTAAAGCAATAAAAAGGTGATTATGGCTGTCAAACCTAAACCAAACGTTGTGCACTCAAATCTTTTGCTGTATTTAGTTTATTTTGGCATCCGGATGATGATTCTAGCATGAAATTGCTTGGGCACCTGTTAATTTTTAAGATTTTGACACATTCAGCTCAAATGTACACAATTGCTGATTATGGCTGTCAAATCTAAACCAAACGCTGTGCACTCAAATCCTTTGCTGTATTTAGTTTATTTTGGCATCCGGATGATGATTCTAGCATGAAATTGCTTGGGCACCTGTTAATTTTTAAGATTTTGACACATTCAGCTCAAATGTACAATCATGCGCTAAAAACGCATTTAAAGCAATAAAAAGGTGATTATGGCTGTCAAACCTAAACCAAACGTTGTGCACTCAAATCTTTTGCTGTATTTAGTTTATTTTGGCATCCGGATGATGATTCTAGCATGAGATTGCTTGGGCACCTGTTAATTTTTAAGATTTTGACACATTCAGCTCAAATGTACACAATTGCTGATTATGGCTGTCAAATCTAAACCAAACGCTGTGCACTCAAATCTTTTGCTGTATTTAGTTTATTTTGGCATCCGGATGATGATTCTAGCATGAAATTGCTTGGGCACCTGTTAATTTTTAAGATTTTGACACATTCAGCTCAAATGTACACAATTGCTGATTATGGCTGTCAAATCTAAACCAAACGCTGTGCACTCAAATCTTTTGCTGTATTTAGTTTATTTTGGCATTCGGATGATGATTCTAGCATGAAATTGCTTGGGCACCTGTTAATTTTTAAGATTTTGACACATTCAGCTCAAATGTACAATCATGCGCTAAAAACGCATTTAAAGCAATAAAAAGGTGATTATGGCTGTCAAACCTAAACCAAACGTTGTGCACTCAAATCTTTTGCTGTATTTAGTTTATTTTGGCATCCGGATGATGATTCTAGCATGAGATTGCTTGGGCACCTGTTAATTTTTAAGATTTTGACACATTCAGCTCAAATGTACACAATTGCTGATTATGGCTGTCAAATCTAAACCAAACGCTGTGCACTCAAATCTTTTGCTGTATTTAGTTTATTTTGGCATCCGGATGATGATTCTAGCATGAAATTGCTTGGGCACCTGTTAATTTTTAAGATTTTGACACATTCAGCTCAAATGTACAATCATGCGCTAAAAACGCATTTAAAGCAATAAAAAGGTGATTATGGCTGTCAAACCTAAACCAAACGTTGTGCACTCAAATCTTTTGCTGTATTTAGTTTATTTTGGCATCCGGATGATGATTCTAGCATGAAATTGCTTGGGCACCTGTTAATTTTTAAGATTTTGACACATTCAGCTCAAATGTACACAATTGCTGATTATGGCTGTCAAATCTAAACCAAACGTTGTGCACTCAAATCTTTTGCTGTATTTAGTTTATTTTGGCATCCGGATGATGATTCTAGCATGAAATGGCTTGGGCACCTGTTAATTTTTAAGATTTTGACACATTCAGCTCAAATGTACAATCATGCGCTAAAAACGCATTTAAAGCAATAAAAAGGTGATTATGGCTGTCAAACCTAAACCAAACGTTGTGCACTCAAATCTTTTGCTGTATTTAGTTTATTTTGGCATCCGGATGAGGATTCTAGCATGAAATTGCTTGGGCACCTGTTAATTTTTAAGATTTTGACACATTCAGCTCAAATGTACAATCATGCGCTAGAAACGCATTTAAAGCAATAAAAAGGTGATTATGGCTGTCAAACCTAAACCAAACGTTGTGCAATCAAATCTTTTGCTGTATTTAGTTTATTTTGGCATCCGGATGATGATTCTAGCATGAATTTGCTTGGGCACCTGTTAATTTTTAAGATTTTTACACATTCAGCTCAAATGTACACAATTGCTGATTATGGCTGTCAAATCTAAACCAAACGTTGTGCACTCAAATCTTTTGCTGTATTTAGTTTATTTTGGCATCCGGATGATGATTCTAGCATGAAATTGCTTGGGCACCTGTTAATTTTTAAGATTTTGACACATTCAGCTCAAATGTACAATCATGCGCTAAAAACGCATTTAAAGCAATAAAAAGGTGATTATGGCTGTCAAACCTAAACCAAACGTTGTGCACTCAAATCTTTTGCTGTATTTAGTTTATTTTGGCATCCGGATGATGATTCTAGCATGAAATTGCTTGGGCACCTGTTAATTTTTAAGATTTTGACACATTCAGCTCAAATGTACACAATTGCTGATTATGGCTGTCAAATCTAAACCAAACGTTGTGCACTCAAATCTTTTGCTGTATTTAGTTTATTTTGGCATCCGGATGATGATTCTAGCATGAAATTGCTAGGGCACCTGTTAATTTTTAAGATTTTGACACATTCAGCTCAAATGTACAATCATGCGCTAAAAACGCATTTAAAGCAATAAAAAGGTGATTATGGCTGTCAAACCTAAACCAAACGTTGTGCACTCAAATCTTTTGCTGTATTTAGTTTATTTTGGCATCCGGATGATGATTCTAGCATGAGATTGCTTGGGCACCTGTTAATTTTTAAGATTTTGACACATTCAGCTCAAATGTACACAATTGCTGATTATGGCTGTCAAATCTAAACCAAACGCTGTGCACTCAAATCTTTTGCTGTATTTAGTTTATTTTGGCATCCGGATGATGATTCTAGCATGAAATTGCTTGGGCACCTGTTAATTTTTAAGATTTTGACACATTCAGCTCAAATGTACACAATTGCTGATTATGGCTGTCAAATCTAAACCAAACGCTGTGCACTCAAATCTTTTGCTGTATTTAGTTTATTTTGGCATCCGGATGATGATTCTAGCATGAAATTGCTTGGGCACCTGTTAATTTTTAAGATTTTGACACATTCAGCTCAAATGTACAATCATGCGCTAAAAACGCATTTAAAGCAATAAAAAGGTGATTATGGCTGTCAAACCTAAACCAAACGTTGTGCACTCAAATCTTTTGCTGTATTTAGTTTATTTTGGCATCCGGATGATGATTCTAGCATGAAATTGCTTGGGCACCTGTTAATTTTTAAGATTTTGACACATTCAGCTCAAATGTACACAATTGCTGATTATGGCTGTCAAATCTAAACCAAACGCTGTGCACTCAAATCTTTTGCTGTATTTAGTTTATTTTGGCATCCGGATGATGATTCTAGCATGAAATTGCTTGGGCACCTGTTAATTTTTAAGATTTTGACACATTCAGCTCAAATGTACAATCATGCGCTAAAAACGCATTTAAAGCAATAAAAAGGTGATTATGGCTGTCAAACCTAAACCAAACGTTGTGCACTCAAATCTTTTGCTGTATTTAGTTTATTTTGGCATCCGGATGATGATTCTAGCATGAAATTGCTTGGGCTCCTGTTAATTTTTAAGATTTTGACACATTCAGCTCAAATGTACACAATTGCTGATTATGGCTGTCAAATCTAAACCAATCGTTGTGCACTCAAATCCTTTGCTGTATTTAGTTTATTTTGGCATCCGGATGATGATTCTAGCATGAAATTGCTTGGGCACCTGTTAATTTTTAAGATTTTGACACATTCAGCTCAAATGTACAATCATGCGCTAAAAACGCATTTAAAGCAATAAAAAGGTGATTATGGCTGTCAAACCTAAACCAAACGTTGTGCACTCAAATCTTTTGCTGTATTTAGTTTATTTTGGCATCCGGATGATGATTCTAGCATGAAATTGCTTGGGCACCTGTTAATTTTTAAGATTTTGACACATTCAGCTCAAATGTACACAATTGCTGATTATGGCTGTCAAATCTAAACCAAACGCTGTGCACTCAAATCTTTTGCTGTATTTAGTTTATTTTGGCATCCGGATGATGATTCTAGCATGAAATTGCTTGGGCACCTGTTAATTTTTAAGATTTTGACACATTCAGCTCAAATGTACAATCATGCGCTAAAAACGCATTTAAAGCAATAAAAAGGTGATTATGGCTGTCAAACCTAAACCAAACGTTGTGCACTCAAATCTTTTGCTGTATTTAGTTTATTTTGGCATCCGGATGATGATTCTAGCATGAAATTGCTTGGGCACCTGTTAATTTTTAAGATTTTGACACATTCAGCTCAAATGTACACAATTGCTGATTATGGCTGTCAAATCTAAACCAAACGTTGTGCACTCAAATCTTTTGCTGTATTTAGTTTATTTTGGCATCCGGATGATGATTCTAGCATGAAATTGCTTGGGCACCTGTTAATTTTTAAGATTTTGACACATTCAGCTCAAATGTACAATCATGCACTAAAAACGAATTTAAAGCAATAAAAAGGTGATAATGGCTGTCAAACCTAAACCAAACGTTGTGCACTCAAATCTTTTGCTGTATTTAGTTTATTTTGGCAACCGGATGAT
This sequence comes from Festucalex cinctus, assembly GCF_051991245.1. Lineage (NCBI taxonomy): Eukaryota > Metazoa > Chordata > Actinopteri > Syngnathiformes > Syngnathidae > Festucalex > Festucalex cinctus. The sequence continues at coordinate 91,175 of NW_027520368.1, forward strand.
GATTCTAGCATGAAATTGCTTGGGCACCTGTTAATTTTTAAGATTTTGACACATTCAGCTCAAATGTACAATCATGCGCTAAAAACGCATTTAAAGCAATAAAAAGGTGATTATGGCTGTCAAACCTAAACCAAACGTTGTGCACTCAAATCTTTTGCTGTATTTAGTTTATTCTGGCATCCGGATGATGATTCTAGCATGAAATTGCTTGGGCACCTGTTAATTTTTAAGATTTTGACACATTCAGCTCAAATGTACACAATTGCTGATTATGGCTGTCAAATCTAAACCAAACGTTGTGCACTCAAATCTTTTGCTGTATTTAGTTTATTTTGGCATCCGGATGATGATTCTAGCATGAAATTGCTTGGGCACCTGTTAATTTTTAAGATTTTGACACATTCAGCTCAAATGTACAATCATGCGCTAAAAACGCATTTAAAGCAATAAAAAGGTGATTATGGCTGTCAAACCTAAACCAAACGTTGTGCACTCAAATCTTTTGCTGTATTTAGTTTATTTTGGCATCCGGATGATGATTCTAGCATGAAATTGCTTGGGCACCTGTTAATTTTTAAGATTTTGACACATTCAGCTCAAATGTACACAATTGCTGATTATGGCTGTCAAATCTAAACCAAACGCTGTGCACTCAAATCCTTTGCTGTATTTAGTTTATTTTGGCATCCGGATGATGATTCTAGCATGAAATTGCTTGGGCACCTGTTAATTTTTAAGATTTTGACACATTCAGCTCAAATGTACAATCATGCGCTAAAAACGCATTTAAAGCAATAAAAAGGTGATTATGGCTGTCAAACCTAAACCAAACGTTGTGCACTCAAATCTTTTGCTGTATTTAGTTTATTTTGGCATCCGGATGATGATTCTAGCATGAGATTGCTTGGGCACCTGTTAATTTTTAAGATTTTGACACATTCAGCTCAAATGTACACAATTGCTGATTATGGCTGTCAAATCTAAACCAAACGCTGTGCACTCAAATCTTTTGCTGTATTTAGTTTATTTTGGCATCCGGATGATGATTCTAGCATGAAATTGCTTGGGCACCTGTTAATTTTTAAGATTTTGACACATTCAGCTCAAATGTACACAATTGCTGATTATGGCTGTCAAATCTAAACCAAACGCTGTGCACTCAAATCTTTTGCTGTATTTAGTTTATTTTGGCATTCGGATGATGATTCTAGCATGAAATTGCTTGGGCACCTGTTAATTTTTAAGATTTTGACACATTCAGCTCAAATGTACAATCATGCGCTAAAAACGCATTTAAAGCAATAAAAAGGTGATTATGGCTGTCAAACCTAAACCAAACGTTGTGCACTCAAATCTTTTGCTGTATTTAGTTTATTTTGGCATCCGGATGATGATTCTAGCATGAGATTGCTTGGGCACCTGTTAATTTTTAAGATTTTGACACATTCAGCTCAAATGTACACAATTGCTGATTATGGCTGTCAAATCTAAACCAAACGCTGTGCACTCAAATCTTTTGCTGTATTTAGTTTATTTTGGCATCCGGATGATGATTCTAGCATGAAATTGCTTGGGCACCTGTTAATTTTTAAGATTTTGACACATTCAGCTCAAATGTACAATCATGCGCTAAAAACGCATTTAAAGCAATAAAAAGGTGATTATGGCTGTCAAACCTAAACCAAACGTTGTGCACTCAAATCTTTTGCTGTATTTAGTTTATTTTGGCATCCGGATGATGATTCTAGCATGAAATTGCTTGGGCACCTGTTAATTTTTAAGATTTTGACACATTCAGCTCAAATGTACACAATTGCTGATTATGGCTGTCAAATCTAAACCAAACGTTGTGCACTCAAATCTTTTGCTGTATTTAGTTTATTTTGGCATCCGGATGATGATTCTAGCATGAAATGGCTTGGGCACCTGTTAATTTTTAAGATTTTGACACATTCAGCTCAAATGTACAATCATGCGCTAAAAACGCATTTAAAGCAATAAAAAGGTGATTATGGCTGTCAAACCTAAACCAAACGTTGTGCACTCAAATCTTTTGCTGTATTTAGTTTATTTTGGCATCCGGATGAGGATTCTAGCATGAAATTGCTTGGGCACCTGTTAATTTTTAAGATTTTGACACATTCAGCTCAAATGTACAATCATGCGCTAGAAACGCATTTAAAGCAATAAAAAGGTGATTATGGCTGTCAAACCTAAACCAAACGTTGTGCAATCAAATCTTTTGCTGTATTTAGTTTATTTTGGCATCCGGATGATGATTCTAGCATGAATTTGCTTGGGCACCTGTTAATTTTTAAGATTTTTACACATTCAGCTCAAATGTACACAATTGCTGATTATGGCTGTCAAATCTAAACCAAACGTTGTGCACTCAAATCTTTTGCTGTATTTAGTTTATTTTGGCATCCGGATGATGATTCTAGCATGAAATTGCTTGGGCACCTGTTAATTTTTAAGATTTTGACACATTCAGCTCAAATGTACAATCATGCGCTAAAAACGCATTTAAAGCAATAAAAAGGTGATTATGGCTGTCAAACCTAAACCAAACGTTGTGCACTCAAATCTTTTGCTGTATTTAGTTTATTTTGGCATCCGGATGATGATTCTAGCATGAAATTGCTTGGGCACCTGTTAATTTTTAAGATTTTGACACATTCAGCTCAAATGTACACAATTGCTGATTATGGCTGTCAAATCTAAACCAAACGTTGTGCACTCAAATCTTTTGCTGTATTTAGTTTATTTTGGCATCCGGATGATGATTCTAGCATGAAATTGCTAGGGCACCTGTTAATTTTTAAGATTTTGACACATTCAGCTCAAATGTACAATCATGCGCTAAAAACGCATTTAAAGCAATAAAAAGGTGATTATGGCTGTCAAACCTAAACCAAACGTTGTGCACTCAAATCTTTTGCTGTATTTAGTTTATTTTGGCATCCGGATGATGATTCTAGCATGAGATTGCTTGGGCACCTGTTAATTTTTAAGATTTTGACACATTCAGCTCAAATGTACACAATTGCTGATTATGGCTGTCAAATCTAAACCAAACGCTGTGCACTCAAATCTTTTGCTGTATTTAGTTTATTTTGGCATCCGGATGATGATTCTAGCATGAAATTGCTTGGGCACCTGTTAATTTTTAAGATTTTGACACATTCAGCTCAAATGTACACAATTGCTGATTATGGCTGTCAAATCTAAACCAAACGCTGTGCACTCAAATCTTTTGCTGTATTTAGTTTATTTTGGCATCCGGATGATGATTCTAGCATGAAATTGCTTGGGCACCTGTTAATTTTTAAGATTTTGACACATTCAGCTCAAATGTACAATCATGCGCTAAAAACGCATTTAAAGCAATAAAAAGGTGATTATGGCTGTCAAACCTAAACCAAACGTTGTGCACTCAAATCTTTTGCTGTATTTAGTTTATTTTGGCATCCGGATGATGATTCTAGCATGAAATTGCTTGGGCACCTGTTAATTTTTAAGATTTTGACACATTCAGCTCAAATGTACACAATTGCTGATTATGGCTGTCAAATCTAAACCAAACGCTGTGCACTCAAATCTTTTGCTGTATTTAGTTTATTTTGGCATCCGGATGATGATTCTAGCATGAAATTGCTTGGGCACCTGTTAATTTTTAAGATTTTGACACATTCAGCTCAAATGTACAATCATGCGCTAAAAACGCATTTAAAGCAATAAAAAGGTGATTATGGCTGTCAAACCTAAACCAAACGTTGTGCACTCAAATCTTTTGCTGTATTTAGTTTATTTTGGCATCCGGATGATGATTCTAGCATGAAATTGCTTGGGCTCCTGTTAATTTTTAAGATTTTGACACATTCAGCTCAAATGTACACAATTGCTGATTATGGCTGTCAAATCTAAACCAATCGTTGTGCACTCAAATCCTTTGCTGTATTTAGTTTATTTTGGCATCCGGATGATGATTCTAGCATGAAATTGCTTGGGCACCTGTTAATTTTTAAGATTTTGACACATTCAGCTCAAATGTACAATCATGCGCTAAAAACGCATTTAAAGCAATAAAAAGGTGATTATGGCTGTCAAACCTAAACCAAACGTTGTGCACTCAAATCTTTTGCTGTATTTAGTTTATTTTGGCATCCGGATGATGATTCTAGCATGAAATTGCTTGGGCACCTGTTAATTTTTAAGATTTTGACACATTCAGCTCAAATGTACACAATTGCTGATTATGGCTGTCAAATCTAAACCAAACGCTGTGCACTCAAATCTTTTGCTGTATTTAGTTTATTTTGGCATCCGGATGATGATTCTAGCATGAAATTGCTTGGGCACCTGTTAATTTTTAAGATTTTGACACATTCAGCTCAAATGTACAATCATGCGCTAAAAACGCATTTAAAGCAATAAAAAGGTGATTATGGCTGTCAAACCTAAACCAAACGTTGTGCACTCAAATCTTTTGCTGTATTTAGTTTATTTTGGCATCCGGATGATGATTCTAGCATGAAATTGCTTGGGCACCTGTTAATTTTTAAGATTTTGACACATTCAGCTCAAATGTACACAATTGCTGATTATGGCTGTCAAATCTAAACCAAACGTTGTGCACTCAAATCTTTTGCTGTATTTAGTTTATTTTGGCATCCGGATGATGATTCTAGCATGAAATGGCTTGGGCACCTGTTAATTTTTAAGATTTTGACACATTCAGCTCAAATGTACAATCATGCGCTAAAAACGCATTTAAAGCAATAAAAAGGTGATTATGGCTGTCAAACCTAAACCAAACGTTGTGCACTCAAATCTTTTGCTGTATTTAGTTTATTTTGGCATCCGGATGATGATTCTAGCATGAAATTGCTTGGGCACCTGTTAATTTTTAAGATTTTGACACATTCAGCTCAAATGTACACAATTGCTGATTATGGCTGTCAAATCTAAACCAAACGTTGTGCACTCAAATCTTTTGCTGTATTTAGTTTATTTTGGCATCCGGATGATGATTCTAGCATGAAATTGCTTGGGCACCTGTTAATTTTTAAGATTTTGACACATTCAGCTCAAATGTACAATCATGCACTAAAAACGAATTTAAAGCAATAAAAAGGTGATAATGGCTGTCAAACTTAAACCAAACGTTGTGCACTCAAATCTTTTGCTGTATTTAGTTTATTTTGGCAACCGGATGATGATTCTAGCATGAAATTGCTTGGGCACCTGTTAATTTTTAAGATTTTGACACATTCAGCTCAAATGTACAATCATGCGCTAAAAAAGCATTTAAAGCATTAAAAAGGTGATTATGGCTGTCAAACCTAAACCAAACGTTGTGCACTCAAATCTTTTGCTGTATTTAGTTTATTCTGGCATCCGGATGATGATTCTAGCATGAAATTGCTTGGGCACCTGTTAATTTTTAAGATTTTGACACATTCAGCTCAAATGTACACAATTGCTGATTATGGCTGTCAAATCTAAACCAAACGTTGTGCACTCAAATCCTTTGCTGTATTTAGTTTATTTTGGCATCCGGATGATGATTCTAGCATGAAATTGCTTGGGCACCTGTTAATTTTTAAGATTTTGACACATTCAGCTCAAATGTACAATCATGCGCTAAAAACGCATTTAAAGCAATAAAAAGGTGATTATGGCTGTCAAACCTAAACCAAACGTTGTGCACTCAAATCTTTTGCTGTATTTAGTTTATTTTGGCATCCGGATGATGATTCTAGCATGAAATTGCTTGGGCACCTGTTAATTTTTAAGATTTTGACACATTCAGCTCAAATGTACACAATTGCTGATTATGGCTGTCAAATCTAAACCAAACGTTGTGCACTCAAATCTTTTGCTGTATTTAGTTTATTTTGGCATCCGGATGATGATTCTAGCATGAAATTGCCTGGGCACCTGTTAATTTTTAAGATTTTGACACATTCAGCTCAAATGTACAATCATGCGCTAAAAACGCATTTAAAGCAATAAAAAGGTGATTATGGCTGTCAAACCTAAACCAAACGTTGTGCACTCAAATCTTTTGCTGTATTTAGTTTATTTTGGCATCCGGATGATGATTCTAGCATGAAATTGCTTGGGCACCTGTTAATTTTTAAGATTTTGACACATTCAGCTCAAATGTACACAATTGCTGATTATGGCTGTCAAATCTAAACCAAACGTTGTGCACTCAAATCTTTTGCTGTATTTAGTTTATTTTGGCATCCGGATGATGATTCTAGCATGAAATTGCTTGGGCACCTGTTAATTTTTAAGATTTTGACACATTCAGCTCAAATGTACAATCATGCACTAAAAACGAATTTAAAGCAATAAAAAGGTGATAATGGCTGTCAAACCTAAACCAAACGTTGTGCACTCAAATCTTTTGCTGTATTTAGTTTATTTTGGCCACCGGATGATGATTCTAGCATGAAATTGCTTGGGCACCTGTTAATTTTTAAGATTTTGACACATTCAGCTCAAATGTACAATCATGCGCTAAAAACGCATTTAAAGCAATAAAAAGGTGATTATGGCTGTCAAACCTAAACCAAACGTTGTGCACTCAAATCTTTTGCTGTATTTAGTTTATTCTGGCATCCGGATGATGATTCTAGCATGAAATTGCTTGGGCACCTGTTAATTTTTAAGATTTTGACACATTCAGCTCAAATGTACACAATTGCTGATTATGGCTGTCAAATCTAAACCAAACGTTGTGCACTCAAATCTTTTGCTGTATTTAGTTTATTTTGGCATCCGGATGAGGATTCTAGCATGAAATTGCTTGGGCACCTGTTAATTTTTAAGATTTTGACACATTCAGCTCAAATGTACAATCATGCGCTAGAAACGCATTTAAAGCAATAAAAAGGTGATTATGGCTGTCAAACCTAAACCAAACGTTGTGCAATCAAATCTTTTGCTGTATTTAGTTTATTTTGGCATCCGGATGATGATTCTAGCATGAATTTGCTTGGGCACCTGTTAATTTTTAAGATTTTTACACATTCAGCTCAAATGTACACAATTGCTGATTATGGCTGTCAAATCTAAACCAAACGTTGTGCACTCAAATCTTTTGCTGTATTTAGTTTATTTTGGCATCCGGATGATGATTCTAGCATGAAATTGCTTGGGCACCTGTTAATTTTTAAGATTTTGACACATTCAGCTCAAATGTACAATCATGCGCTAAAAACGCATTTAAAGCAATAAAAAGGTGATTATGGCTGTCAAACCTAAACCAAACGTTGTGCACTCAAATCTTTTGCTGTATTTAGTTTATTTTGGCATCCGGCTGATGATTCTAGCATGAAATTGCTTGGGCACCTGTTAATTTTTAAGATTTTGACACATTCAGCTCAAATGTACACAATTGCTGATTATGGCTGTCAAATCTAAACCAAACGTTGTGCACTCAAATCTTTTGCTGTATTTAGTTTATTTTGGCATCCGGATGATGATTCTAGCATGAAATTGCTTGGGCACCTGTTAATTTTTAAGATTTTGACACATTCAGCTCAAATGTACAATCATGCGCTAAAAACGCATTTAAAGCAATAAAAAGGTGATTATGGCTGTCAAACCTAAACCAAACGTTGTGCACTCAAATCTTTTGCTGTATTTAGTTTATTTTGGCATCCGGATGATGATTCTAGCATGAAATTGCTTGGGCACCTGTTAATTTTTAAGATTTTGACACATTCAGCTCAAATGTACACAATTGCTGATTATGGCTGTCAAATCTAAACCAAACGTTGTGCACTCAAATCTTTTGCTGTATTTAGTTTATTTTGGCATCCGGATGATGTTTCTAGCATGAAATTGCTTGGGCACCTGTTAATTTTTAAGATTTTGACACATTCAGCTCAAATGTACAATCATGCGCTAAAAACGCATTTAAAGCAATAAAAAGGTGATTATGGCTGTCAAACCTAAACCAAACGTTGTGCACTCAAATCTTTTGCTGTATTTAGTTTATTTTGGCATCCGGATGATGATTCTAGCATGAAATTGCTTGGGCTCCTGTTAATTTTTAAGATTTTGACACATTCAGCTCAAATGTACACAATTGCTGATTATGGCTGTCAAATCTAAACCAAACGTTGTGCACTCAAATCCTTTGCTGTATTTAGTTTATTTTGGCATCCGGATGATGATTCTAGCATGAAATTGCTTGGGCACCTGTTAATTTTTAAGATTTTGACACATTCAGCTCAAATGTACAATCATGCGCTAAAAACGCATTTAAAGCAATAAAAAGGTGATTATGGCTGTCAAACCTAAACCAAACGTTGTGCACTCAAATCTTTTGCTGTATTTAGTTTATTTTGGCATCCGGATGATGATTCTAGCATGAAATTGCTTGGGCACCTGTTAATTTTTAAGATTTTGACACATTCAGCTCAAATGTACACAATTGCTGATTATGGCTGTCAAATCTAAACCAAACGCTGTGCACTCAAATCTTTTGCTGTATTTAGTTTATTTTGGCATCCGGATGATGATTCTAGCATGAAATTGCTTGGGCACCTGTTAATTTTTAAGATTTTGACACATTCAGCTCAAATGTACAATCATGCGCTAAAAACGCATTTAAAGCAATAAAAAGGTGATTATGGCTGTCAAACCTAAACCAAACGTTGTGCACTCAAATCTTTTGCTGTATTTAGTTTATTTTGGCATCCGGATGATGATTCTAGCATGAAATTGCTTGGGCTCCTGTTAATTTTTAAGATTTTGACACATTCAGCTCAAATGTACACAATTGCTGATTATGGCTGTCAAATCTAAACCAAACGTTGTGCACTCAAATCCTTTGCTGTATTTAGTTTATTTTGGCATCCGGATGATGATTCTAGCATGAAATTGCTTGGGCACCTGTTAATTTTTAAGATTTTGACACATTCAGCTCAAATGTACAATCATGCGCTAAAAACGCATTTAAAGCAATAAAAAGGTGATTATGGCTGTCAAACCTAAACCAAACGTTGTGCACTCAAATCTTTTGCTGTATTTAGTTTATTTTGGCATCCGGATGATGATTCTAGCATGAAATTGCTTGGGCACCTGTTAATTTTTAAGATTTTGACACATTCAGCTCAAATGTACACAATTGCTGATTATGGCTGTCAAATCTAAACCAAACGCTGTGCACTCAAATCTTTTGCTGTATTTAGTTTATTTTGGCATCCGGATGATGATTCTAGCATGAAATTGCTTGGGCACCTGTTAATTTTTAAGATTTTGACACATTCAGCTCAAATGTACAATCATGCGCTAAAAACGCATTTAAAGCAATAAAAAGGTGATTATGGCTGTCAAACCTAAACCAAACGTTGTGCACTCAAATCTTTTGCTGTATTTAGTTTATTTTGGCATCCGGATGATGATTCTAGCATGAAATTGCTTGGGCACCTGTTAATTTTTAAGATTTTGACACATTCAGCTCAAATGTACACAATTGCTGATTATGGCTGTCAAATCTAAACCAAACGTTGTGCACTCAAATCTTTTGCTGTATTTAGTTTATTTTGGCATCCGGATGATGATTCTAGCATGAAATGGCTTGGGCACCTGTTAATTTTTAAGATTTTGACACATTCAGCTCAAATGTACAATCATGCGCTAAAAACGCATTTAAAGCAATAAAAAGGTGATTATGGCTGTCAAACCTAAACCAAACGTTGTGCACTCAAATCTTTTGCTGTATTTAGTTTATTTTGGCATCCGGATGAGGATTCTAGCATGAAATTGCTTGGGCACCTGTTAATTTTTAAGATTTTGACACATTCAGCTCAAATGTACAATCATGCGCTAGAAACGCATTTAAAGCAATAAAAAGGTGATTATGGCTGTCAAACCTAAACCAAACGTTGTGCACTCAAATCTTTTGCTGTATTTAGTTTATTCTGGCATCCGGATGATGATTCTAGCATGAAATTGCTTGGGCACCTGTTAATTTTTAAGATTTTGACACATTCAGCTCAAATGTACAATCATGCGCTAAAAACGCATTTAAAGCAATAAAAAGGTGATTATGGCTGTCAAACCTAAACCAAACGTTGTGCACTCAAATCTTTTGCTGTATTTAGTTTATTTTGGCATCCGGATGATGATTCTAGCATGAAATTGCTTGGGCACCTGTTAATTTTTAAGATTTTGACACATTCAGCTCAAATGTACACAATTGCTGATTATGGCTGTCAAATCTAAACCAAACGCTGTGCACTCAAATCTTTTGCTGTATTTAGTTTATTTTGGCATCCGGATGATGATTCTAGCATGAAATTGCTTGGGCACCTGTTAATTTTTAAGATTTTGACACATTCAGCTCAAATGTACAATCATGCGCTAAAAACGCATTTAAAGCAATAAAAAGGTGATTATGGCTGTCAAACCTAAACCAAACGTTGTGCACTCAAATCTTTTGCTGTATTTAGTTTATTTTGGCATCCGGATGATGATTCTAGCATGAATTTGCTTGGGCACCTGTTAATTTTTAAGATTTTTACACATTCAGCTCAAATGTACACAATTGCTGATTATGGCTGTCAAATCTAAACCAAACGTTGTGCACTCAAATCTTTTGCTGTATTTAGTTTATTTTGGCATCCGGATGATGATTCTAGCATGAAATTGCTTGGGCACCTGTTAATTTTTAAGATTTTGACACATTCAGCTCAAATGTACAATCATGCGCTAAAAACGCATTTAAAGCAATAAAAAGGTGATTATGGCTGTCAAACCTAAACCAAACGTTGTGCACTCAAATCTTTTGCTGTATTTAGTTTATTTTGGCATCCGGATGATGATTCTAGCATGAAATTGCTTGGGCACCTGTTAATTTTTTAAGATTTTGACACATTCAGCTCAAATGTACACAATTGCTGATTATGGCTGTCAAATCTAAACCAAACGTTGTGCACTCAAATCTTTGCTGTATTTAGTTTATTTTGGCATCCGGATGATGATTCTAGCATGAAATTGCTTGGGCACCTGTTAATTTTTAAGATTTTGACACATTCAGCTCAAATGTACAATCATGCGCTAAAAACGCATTTAAAGCAATAAAAAGGTGATTATGGCTGTCAAACCTAAACCAAACGTTGTGCACTCAATCTTTTGCTGTATTTAGTTTATTTTGGCATCCGGATGATGATTCTAGCATGAAATTGCTTGGGCACCTGTTAATTTTTAAGATTTTGACACATTCAGCTCAAATGTACACAATTGCTGATTATGGCTGTCAAATCTAAACCAAACGCTGTGCACTCAAATCTTTGCTGTATTTAGTTTATTTTGGCATCCGGATGATGATTCTAGCATGAAATTGCTTGGGCACCTGTTAATTTTTAAGATTTTGACACATTCAGCTCAAATGTACAATCATGCGCTAAAAACGCATTTAAAGCAATAAAAAGGTGATTATGGCTGTCAAACCTAAACCAAACGTTGTGCACTCAAATCTTTTGCTGTATTTAGTTTATTTTGGCATCCGGATGATGATTCTAGCATGAAATTGCTTGGGCTCCTGTTAATTTTTAAGATTTTGACACATTCAGCTCAAATGTACACAATTGCTGATTATGGCTGTCAAATCTAAACCAAACGCTGTGCACTCAAATCTTTGCTGTATTTAGTTTATTTTGGCATCCGGATGATGATTCTAGCATGAAATTGCTTGGGCACCTGTTAATTTTTAAGATTTTGACACCATTCAGCTCAAATGTACAATCATGCGCTAAAAAACGCATTTAAAGCAATAAAAAGGTGATTATGGCTGTCAAACCCTAAACCAAACGTTGTGCACTCAAATCTTTTGCTGTATTTAGTTTATTTTGGCATCCGGATGATGATTCTAGCATGAAATTGCTTGGGCTCCTGTTAATTTTTAAGATTTTGACACATTCAGCTCAAATGTACACAATTGCTGATTATGGCTGTCAAATCTAAACCAAACGTTGTGCACTCAAATCCTTTGCTGTATTTAGTTTATTTTGGCATCGGATGATGATTCTAGCATGAAATTGCTTGGGCACCTGTTA
>NW_027520369.1:0-2500 GCF_051991245.1 Festucalex cinctus
CAGCTGCGCCAAGGCTGGCCCGGGAAAAGCGCACCTCTTCGGGCAAAGCGGGGTTGTCGGTGGTCGAGCGGCACCCCTTGGTAACCCAGGAGTGGAGCTCCAGGGGGGGCCGGCGGCTGAGAGCTGGCTTCCGGGGAAAGCGCACCTCTTCGGGCAAAGCGGGGTTGTCGGTGGTCGAGCGGCACCCCTTGGTAACCCAGGAGTGGAGCTCCAGGGGGGGCCGGCGGCTGAGAGCTGGCTTCCGGGGAAAGCGCACCTCTTCGGGCACAGGGTTACCAGGAGTCGGCGGCTCAGCTGCGCCAAAAAGTCCCAGACAACCATACGCGAAGAGTGAGGCCTTCCGGGCTTGAACCGAGCGATCCCCCATTGCGTTGAATGGCCGGGTTACCAGGAGTGCTGGCCGGGTTACCAGGAGCGCGAATTCCCCATTGGTTTGAATGGCCGGGTTACCAGGAGCGCGAATTCCCCATTGGTTTGAATGGCCGGGTTACCAGGAGCGCCGGGCGGGTTACCAGGAGTGCTGGCCGGGTTACCAGGAGCGCGAATTCCCCATTGGTTTGAATGGCCGGGTTACCAGGAGCGCCAATTCCCCATTGGTTTGAATGGCCGGGTTACCAGGAGCGCCAATTCCCCATTCATTTGAATGGGCCCCATTCATTTCAATGGCCCGGGTTACCAGGGGTGCAGTACCGCCGGTCGCCATGTGGGGCAGTGCAGATAGGGCACCCGGTGCCCTATGTCAGTACCTTTCTACCCAAAACGCAAAATGTAGTTGTCACGATTTCAGAAGGGAGTAATTTCAGACGAGGTACCTCCAGGGCTGAACAAGGGAGGCTCGCCAAACTTATGTCCGAAAAAGAGGAGGGTTGGGGCAGCCTCCTCGCGCAGACGGGCCGGTCCTGGCCTGGTTCTATTTTGTGTGGGACTTTGTTAAAGTCGGCGGGACCTCTCCGGACGGACTTTGACCGAGCGCAGCGCGCTATCGGCGGCCTCCCCGGCGGCGGGGGTCGGCCCTCTGAGTGGAGCAGAGGTGCCCCGGCCGTGACCAAGTGTCACTTTTCAAAAATTCGACAAAGTCCACCTCCAGACCTGAGGAGGGAGAGGGCCCGCCATCGAGTCCGAAAAAGAGGCGCCTCGGGCGGCCTGCTCGGCCGGGAGCGCCCGCTGCCCGGTTCTCAGATTTTTTTCTAAGTCTGACTCGGGCTGAAAATATTTCAAAGTGTCACTCGGGCTGAAAATATTTCAAAGTGTCACTCGGGCTGAAAATATTTCAAAGTGTCACTCGGGCCGAAAATATTTCAAAGTGTCACTCGGGCTGAAAATATTTCAAAGTGTCACGCAGGCTGAAAATATTTCAAAGTGTCACTCGGGCCGAAAATATTTCAAAGTGTCACGCTGGCCGAAAATATTTCAAAGTCCCACGCCTGCCAGAAATATTTCAAAGTCCCACGCCTGCCAGAAATATTTCAAAGTCCCACGCCTGCCCGAGAGCTCTCCAAGTCCCCACGCCTGCCCGAAAGCTCCCACAGTCTGACGCACCCACGCACGCGCGGGTGGAAGCACTTCCACCCCACACCACCCTGACCGAGCGGCATCCAAGACCCGCCTTCGGAGGGCCCCCGCCGGCCGGCGCTCGCGCCGGTGTTCGGGCGGACGGCTCCTCCGGCCTGCGGGTCGCACTTCAGCGCCCTTGGCGGCCGCGAGCGAGGGCTCGCACGCGACGGCGCGCCCCATCGGAAGCGAGACCGAGACGACCACCTCTGGCGACGGCGCCAGATCCCGCCACGGAGGGCCCCTGTCGGCCGGCGCTCGCGCCGGTGTTCGGGCGGACGGCTCCTCCGACCTGCGGGCTGGCGCGGAAGCCTTCACCCAGCCGTCCCACGACGGAGCCCGGCGCCCCGCCGGCCCTCCGCTCCCCCCCCCAGGAGCGGCGGTGCCCGGAGGCTGGTGGCGGTGCCTCCGGCGAGCACCCGTTTCTCAAAACCTCTCACCTCGGAGGTCGGCGGAGGAGGAGGCAGGAGTCCCTATCTCTCCCCCCGCGCCAAGGCCCCACTCTGTGGCCTTAACCCGGGCGGGCGCGCGCGTGCGTCCCGGGGCCCCGACGCGGGCCCCGGACCTCCGCGCGTCGTGCTCCCCACCCGCAAAGCCTTGTCTGGGCGCGCGCGCCCGGGGCCGCCCCGACGCGGGGCCCCGGGCCTCCGCGCGCCCACCGCGGAACGCCCCCCGGCCCAGTCCGTCCGCCGGCGGCGGCGGGCGGCGGCGGCCGGCCGGCGCGACCGAGGCTACCTGGTTGATCCTGCCAGTAGCATATGCTTGTCTCAAAGATTAAGCCATGCAAGTCTAAGTACACACGGCCCGTACAGTGAAACTGCGAATGGCTCATTAAATCAGTTATGGTTCCTTTGATCGCTCCGCCGTTACTTGGATAACTGTGGCAATTCTAGAGCTAATACATGCAAACGAGCGCCGACCCCCGGGGACGCGCGCATTTATCAGACCC